>NC_051140.1:17833102-18054767 GCF_014839805.1 Manduca sexta | reverse complement strand
TTATTTACGGTATAAATAGAACAGGAAACTGTGAACACCTATCACTATAAGTTCTTTTGTTACTGATTATATAATATGTTTAATATACAACGTTTTCAATATACAATCCCGATCTCAATCTTCAATCAGATTCCGAGAATGAACCAATCAAAATAACTCACTTGTTCCGATTGGTCCATTTTTGTGATAGATCGAATAAAGCCATTGGGTCGTTTATTGAAAATGGCGATACAGCAAGCTACTTGAGCTTATAGCCGTGAGGTTCTGGGATCGATTCCCATTTCTAGCAACTTGTAAATGAGGAACTCTACAATTTATACGAGATCTTATATTTGAAAAATATTGTTGCCTGATATTTTTGGACTATTATGATTTAATAGCCTCACAGCGGAAAAAAAATTGGCCGTAGTTTCTAGTTGGTACTGTACCTACCTCTATTGTAATGAACCTGCGTCATACGTTTACGTGTGAATGTTCTTATGCATATCTATATTCTCGAACATATCTGACCCTATAATTAATCAAAATCACCATAATCATCTTCCACACATGTTTCTAATTACAGTGTACTCAAATATTTACACGCGTATAGATAAAAACGATCGTGAGAATTCTCGCGCGTCATTAGAATGTAATTTGCCGTACGTGCGTGCTCCGCCTTAGGCGCGGCAATTTCGTTTATAACCATAGAAAAATATAAATAAACGTACTAGAAGAAAAAAAAATGTTAGATTTTGTTGCAATTCTGGCTATAGAAGTTCCTAGAGTTAGCTTTTGATCGATTTCAAAACCAGCTTCAAGAAAAATAAAGTAATAGGTTACAACCAAGACGAAGTTTTATATTACATTTTGGGACCCATTATACATACTTTTCGAAGTCATTTATAACCATTGTTGCTACTGTTCTAGTAAAAAAAAACATGAAGCAATATTGTATACTTGAGAACTCGATTCGTAGATTATCAAAAGTCTGACCAGAGTCTACTAGTAAAATAGCAACATTGTTTCATGGGTGTACCTAGGGAGGGAAGGTAGGTAGGTATCACCCACTTTAGAACATCTTCGTCTACCCTAGAAAAAGCCTTGAGCTAACAAAGGCCTCGCGTGGTGCAGGTCTTTTGCTGAAATCGGTGAGGTTATGTTTTTTGTTTGCTCCCGCCAGATTTTCTCCCCTATAGAAATCCATAGCTACGCGAATTATCGCCCCCAGTTTTGTAAACCTTAAGTTTTTTATGAATCGCCAAAAATAGAAAAAAGAAAAATTATCTGAGGTTTGCAAGTCAAATATATCTTTGTCTAAAATAATATTAACGAATTCGTTAATTTCAGAATTAGCATAATTCACAAAATTTATAAATTCCAACAATCACAATTATCAAAAGGAAACAAGCATAATTTTGTGCACAATTCACAATATATAAAAATGTTATCTAATCACAAATTTCCTGGATTTGTTACCACCCACAAACATTTTCCAAAGCGTAGGGTGATAGTCGCTGTTAAATAAGGATATATAAATTTTAGGTGCATTTGAAGAATTCCAAACAATTTTCTAATCAATTCAGCGTGGGATTAGCCAAATTGTCTTACGTAAAGAAGGGAAGTGCAAAAATTGTTTGTCTTGAACAATTTTGGGTGGCAATGTGACCGTGTAGAGGTCACGCTCGGATTTAGGTGTTGCATATTGGCCGGACTTTATTAAAAGGTGGGATCAAGATATTTCAGTGAACTCGGAGAAACTGGATTTAATATTTATTTTATAGTGAAGGAGGATAATGGCTTGGTTGCGTAGTTTTATTGCTTTCGTGGTACGCCTGACCTGAAGTCCGGAGTTTGAATCACAAGTCGGGTAAAGTAAGGGATTTTCTACTTTGTAAGTGCCTGGCCTCTGAAATTTATGCCCGATATGGTCTTAGGGCTTGTTTTTCGATGTCTGAGAAACGCCAATCATCGAATTTAATATAAGACAACCAAATACAAAAGTCAAACTCTTAAATTAATGACAATGACAATTCAGCATTAACAGATATACATTTACTGGCAAAATACATTTACTTTAAGATTGCGAAACAGCCCCTTAAACCAATTATTAATATGGAAATTCCAATGACGATTTTTTTTATATACAGCAGATAGTAAGTGTGGGGTTCAATAGAATGTCAACTACCGAGAAATGATTACCCCTCGGCAGTCGACACAATTATGCCGGCCTGTTGGAACCGAATATACACCGGCTGATCCCGCAACACGACACTTACGTGGGCCACTATAGCAGCTTTTAAAACCATGTGCACGGTGGTCCCTATCCGGGCAGATATATAATATATCCTACCACCAACAAGACGATTGTATGAATGAGTCTTTACAATCAAGCGATTCATGGATTTATTTATGTAAAATGTTACAGTTCCAGTTAACTCTGTTTAACTGTAAACTTATTTTTACACATGCGCAATGATTCCTTTTAAACCGACGTGCACTTGTAAAAATTTTCCTCATAGATTTCATTGAAGTGTAGCAATAAAATATCATAACGTTTTAATTAAAGCGTCTTGCCATTGGTTGTTACTTCCCTTCTCGGGATTTCACGCGTGATTATTAAGTCGATAATTCTAGTTTTAGCCTGTCAATATGGAGTCAGTGTTACAATTTACATCAAGAAGGTCATATTAGCTAAATCCTTTCTACATGTTTGAAATGTTCTCCCGATCCCACATTAGATTGAGGAGTGGTAAAAATCAGTGTTCACTATCCAGCAGGTATAACATCGACTGGTAAATTCCTTCAAACAAAAATACGTCCCATATCACAAGGAAAAAGTACTTCGGAATTTATAGTATTATCCATATTATTTTATATTTAGGTATAGACGTAGCATCGTGACGAGTTTTATTATTCTTAAAGGTAGATTAAGGTGTAACATACCTACATTCCAACTATGGTAGGTCTCATGTAATGGGGTGAGCCAATTGCAATTTATTGAGCATTATTCCAAACTTAGGGCTTATATAATAATATTAGTCCTGTATTATATATACTGTCCCACTGCTGGGCACGGGCCTCCTCTGCTAGTGAGATGGATTAGGTCTTAGTCCACCACGCTGATCTAGTGCTAATATCGAGCAGAAAAAGTCCCTTCGCTGGACCCAGGCATCAAACATGAGACCTCAACGTGGTAGTCTTCTTACAATACAACGCCACCGAGACTGGACAACAAAAATATCAAAGTTACAAATCCATCTCATAAAACGTACCTAAGGATACATTTATACTAAACTTGCAAATGTTAATCATCACAAGGTTATTGTGAAACAATCCACCCATTATAGCCGGCGAGGCGTCCATTCTGGTCACGTAGGCCGGCCGCCATGACACATGTCTCCACTGACGACTTTGACGGCTCTACGATGCTCTTATCTATTGTGGTCAATGTTTGAATTAACGTACAAAAAAGTTATTTGCCAAAAAAGTTGCTAAAAACTAAAACATAATTCAACATTACCTAAATACTGGTTAACAATTTTGGAGTCGGTAACTAATTAATAATTTCATTCCTATAGGGCAGAGATTTTTTTCGATTTTCTTTTGTGCAATAACATTAGCAGATATACATTAACTGCCGAATTATATTTACTTAACATTGCGAAACAGTCCCTTAAACCAATTATTAATATCGAAATTCCAAATTTTTGCCAATGTCATGCCAAACAGTGCAAACATTTCTCTACATGTCACATCATATCACATCACATCATGTTATAAGGAGTGAGCCTACCGCCATGTTGAGCACTGAATCCAGATTCGGGCCCAAATTTTATGGAATGACCCTTTCGCTTTATGAGCAGGGAGAGCAGGACTTACTCGTCTCGTTATTTTTATAGCTATACCGTATAGGGTGCAACTGTGCATCGATGAGATCATTCCGAAACGCGTTTGGGAACCGTCATTAAAAGTCGCCGCTCTTCAATTTAAGTTCCGTTTAGTCAGAACGGCCGTTGGTGTAAGGTATAAGCGGGTGCGTGTGTTATCAGAACTTATTTTCTTAAACTTACATACATAGTATCACGTATCTATCCCATAGGGGTAGGCAGAGGCTATGGATTGCCACTATGCACGATTCTCGCTTACTCCACCTTCATTTGACCTGGCCTTTGCTAAGATTGTCAGATATCTGACATTCGAAGGTCGGTGCGGTTAACCCTTTCTGGCTCTTCCATCCACATTCGCCTTATAAATCCTATTTGTCAATCTCCTATCATCTATTCTCTCCAAATGCCTAAACCACCGTAGCATACCCTTCTTAATTTTGGTTTCTTAAAGTTATAATAATAATACGTAGTATGGTAGTCATAATACCGATATACTGGCATAAACTGATACAAAAGTTTTCCTTAGCAGAATAAAACATATTAAAAATACAAAAAAAAAACAAATTAAAACTTTTTAATTATCATAATATCTTTATATATCTATATCTTTATATATTATATCTTTGTTTATTATTCGTTCGAAATTTAAATCTCTAACCAGTATTTTAGTTTATTACGATGCGATTTTTATTAAAATAGGAACGTGTCGTTTATCCTCATTGCATTTTAAGGTATAACATTATCAAAATGACTCATGAATAATTTTTCACACAACCTAAATTTTACAATATTTTAAATAAAATAATAACTATTTTACTAAATTACGACATTACATGCGTAACGGACATTTTATTTATCTAGATCTGTATTTTTGTACGTATAATGATGAATAAATTTGCGATTTTAACAGTAATACAACAATTTTAGCAATCTAAATAATTCAAATTAACACAAAAAAGGAAACAATAAAACGTTTTATTCACTTTTTAATGCATTCTACGTAATTATTATTTATAATTAGCATGTAAATGTAACGTATGAAAAAATATGTAGGTCAATGGCTCATTCAAATTGATAAAATCTTACCCTGGTATATTTATATTAACTTTACGTATTTATAAGTGAGAATATAATATTATTGATACATCATAGATTAAAATTGTGACTTTTTCTATAACGTCACAACAGAATGACTCTATAGTCTACTCTACTTGATGGTAAGTGAAATGACGTCAACTACTCAGATAGGGTATCGATTATAATACCTAGTCTTGCCATAAATATTGTAATAAAGAAAAAAGAAAATTGTTAACTGCAAATAACATTTATTACTTTTACAGTGTGTCAGTTTAATACATAAATATAAAACAATTAAAAATATAAAAAGCTTATTCGAAGTGGTCTCCATTGGCTGCAATACAGTCCTTTAAACGATGAGGCCAGTTATCAATAGAAGCACGCACTCTTTCCATGGGAAAATTCTTCACTGCCAATCGTATAGATTGTTTTAGGGACTCCAAATTATCATGGCGTTTAGAGCAAGCTGTACTCTCTAAAACTGACCACAAATCATAATCCAGCGGATTAAGATCGGGACTAGACGACGGCCAGTCTTCAGCTCTGATGAAGTCCGAAACGTTCGATTCCAACCAAGACTGCGTGGACCGAGCTTTATGACCCGGCGCCGAGTCTTGCTGGAAGGACCATACTTGGTTATTGAACATGGTGATGTTAAGGGGCTTAACTACCTTCTCAAGAATGGTATCTTGATACACTTGTGCCGATGTTTTGATACCTTTTCACAAAAATATGGCTCAGTCACTCCTTCATAGCTAACACCCCACCAAACCATCACTGAAGTCGGATAATGTCCACGTTGCACTCTGTCGACTAATTGGGAAGCTTCCTTAGAGCTTTGAGCATAAATACGGTCATTTTGTTTGTTAAAATGTTGCTCAATTGTAAAAATTTTCTCATCCGTAAACAAAATTTTTCTGTGACCTCCCTTTGCGTACCGCTTCAGTAGTTGTTTCGATTTTACCACCCTATTCTTCTTTAAATTATCAGTTAAGAAATGGCCAGTGCGTCTCTTATAGGCTGCAAGTCCTAAGTCATCTTTTAAAATACGCGACATGGTTCTAGGTGCTATCTTCATTTCCCGAGATAAAATCTTTTGCTTTCGGACAGGATTTCTTCGAATTCTTTCCCTTACTGCTTTGACCACCTTTTTCGTACGAACACTACGTGGACGGCCAGATCTTTTCTGTCACAAACAGAGGAGGTCTCATTGTACCTATTAATAGCCCGGTACACAAACATTTTACTAATACCAAGTGTATGGAGAGTTTTAAAAATTGCATTTGGCTCCATACCTACTTTGTGTAATGCTATCACAGCGATTCGGTTCTCTTTATCACCCCACACCATTTTAATATCGCAAAATATTTTACAATGTATTGGCGCCAAAATGAGAAAACACAATGAACAATCGTATAAAAATGACAGATTCGAAATTCAAATGTAATATTTTTTTATAATTAAGTGTAACAGTATTTATGGCCAGACTAAGTATATACTATTATAATAATGTCTCCCTACCACTTCGGGGGGTGCATGTGTATTATATACTGTACAACTACTAAGCACAGACCTCCTCTACTACTGAGAGGGATTCGAATTTAGTCCTCCACGATGGCCTAGTGCAAATTGGCAAAGTTCACATACCCTCAAAATTCTTATAGAGAACATTTTCAATATGCAGTTTTCCTTACGATGTTTTTCTTCATCAAGCAAGCGATAATTCCCAAAAAATACACACATAACTTTAGAACAGTGACGTGGCCTTGGGTTTTGAACCTGCGTATATTCGTCTCGGCAGTCCGTTCCACTCCCAACTAAGCTATCGCCGGATATCGATTGGCAAAAGATAATTATCCAATCGACACAATTATGCCGACCTCTCGACTTTAGCTACGTATTTTCAGATTAAACCAAACGTCGTTGATACATGTTTATTAACGCGCTAGACTTGAAATACCAGAGAAAATATGGATATGCAAACTTAAAAATAAGAGGGAACGCAATAAACAACAATAACAACAATTCACACATTTATTACGATTATTTTTTAATTTTAAAATATGTCAAGTATAGGATGCTGAAACACGTTCTCTAAATGACTTATTACTTTATTTATTTAGACGATTAATAAACTTAATAATAATATCTTCGATACGTTGTATGTCCTCTATGGTGTCCCCATAATTTGCACATTACACCTGTTTATTTATTTGATGTTTGAATTTTGTTTAATTTTACTGGTTAATTTTAATTGTAGTTTATTTTTATTATAAGTATGGAAGTCATTTTGTTTATGTAATGTTGTCGATTAATTTATGTTTTGCCTCTCTTTATTATAGACAAAGCTGTATACGCCCGTATAATTTTTCACAATATAACCTGTGTGATAAAATGTGATATAATGTGCTGTTTGTGGACCAAAATAAATAAATTAATTTACCAGCACTTTATCTTTACCGCTGGATCTCGTAACTTGCATACCTACAAAATGAATCAGTTGACTATATTCCAATTCATTAACAAGTACACTTGTTTGCAAATTAGCCTTTGTATGAACAACAATGGCGAGCCATAACTTACGCCTACAGAACCCTTGATTGCGTAACAAACTCGCACTAAAATTGGAAACAGTAAACGCAACGCACCCAGTACGACCGGCTTTTTTCTCTCTCATTTTATGATGAACTGTAGTTTATTTATTGTTTTTTTAATATTATGGTACGAGTTTAGTGCGGTCTAGGGTTCGATTCCCAGGTCGGGCAAAGTGACATTAGGTTTTTCTATATAGGACAGATTCTGGAATTTGTGTCCGTTATGGCGATAATCTCACCCTCTATCACATGGGACGGAATACGCATGACGAGAAGTGGGTGCACCAGATGCGCCTCTACCTACCCCTCCGGAGATAAAGGCCTGAGTGTGTATCAATTATGTTTGTAAATTTCGGTGTTTGTTAGAAGAAAATGCTAAAACTTCGAACGGATCTGGTTGAAATCTCCAAATAAGTAGACGTAGTTCTAAATGCCGTTTGTTGCAGGAAAGCCTTTGAGCGAGATGATCAGCGAACAAAAGCTAATATAAAATTTGGGCTGCAATAAAATTATGTGGATATATAAATACTTTTCTAAATATTACACCATCTCGTAATACATTTTATTCTACCACCATAAAATTAAAAATTTAACCGGCAAGAGAATACCAACGATAATACGTCAGGACGAAATCCATATAGCTATGTCGCCGGATGCGCTTTACTGCACTGTGTAAATAACTGACGATTTAATACAGCATATTGGACGATATTTCTGTAAGTATATTGGACAGATAACTTACTGCTTCGACAATACAATGCATTTTAAAGGATTTAGGATATTTTAAAATTAAAATATTTCGAATGTAAAAACAGCTGATTTGGTTCTTTTTTGGTACACAAACATCACGCCTTATCTCCGAATGGGTAGGTAGAGGCGCAACCATGGAACCCACTTTTCGCCTTTGTGTTTCGTCCAGTGACGTTCGTAATTTATGCAGTTTATCGGGTTACGGATTTGTCGTTTCCTCTTGACCTTGTCCTCCGTCCAAATGTCACACACACTTACACTGCCTCCCTGTGACTTGCATAAGGCCGCAAACGAAAGCTAACTTAGTGTAAAAGGTGGCACTATTTTTAAATCAGTTGAAATAGAACCGTTTAAGGAAGTCGTAGAAGTACGTATCCAATTCAACTTGAAATGTTTCTGTAACTTGATTAAAAAGTACCTTTGAAGGGATACAGAAATCTGCTACGCTGTGATGTTCAGAAATAAATATCTTAGTTATAATTTATATTTATTTTTAAAAGTAATCATGAGAAGAATTTCAATAAATAGTCGCTTCAAAGAGTGAGCGACGGCAGCCTAGTTAGGAATAAAATGGATTACCAAGTTGGTCTGTAGGTCCAAAACCTAAGCCACAAACCTCTGATTTAGGGAAGTTAGGAATGAAATGGACTACCGAATTAAAGGTCTGTAAATTCAAAACCCAAGGCACAAACCTTTGATGTTTCGAAATTATGCGTGTATTGATTATTCACTCATCATTCGCATCAACGGTGAAGGAAAATGTTGGAAGCAAACCTACTTGTGAATTTTCCACAAAAATTTCAAAGGTGTGTGAAGTCTGCCAATCACTAGAGTGGTGGACTAAGCCCTAAAAATCATAAACCTTCTCAATATTAGGGGAGTCCCGTCAGCAGTGGGCAATATATATAACATAAGGCTAATTTTAGTGGCTAGAATAACGGCAGTTTTTCCCCTTTCGGGAATAAGCAGAAATGTAACACACCCACTTTACAAACAAACACACAACACGCATTTATCTCCGAAGGAATATGTAGAGGCACAACCAGGGCACCGACTTTTCGCCAAGTGTGTTCCGTTCCATGTTGTGATAGGGGGCGAGCTTATCACCATATCGGACACAAATTCCAGACTCTGGGCTGATATTGAGCAGAAAAACACAAATATTACTTTGTCCGACCCACATGACCAATTCAAACCCAGGACCTCAGAGCGCTGCCGTGCCGCGCAAGCAGTACAACTACGCCACCGAATCAATCTAAACCGAGCTTATTGTTTTTATCGGGTACATTCTCACCAGATACAAACTCAGGCTGATACTAAGCGTAAATTTATAAAAAAATATGGAAATTTTTCATGAGCCCTTTTAAATATAAACAGCCTGTAACAGGTCATTGACCCACAAAGGCGCGATTTTGCCGGCCGGGTGCGTTAATAAGGATCGTGGTCGGTTCAGCGGTTCTGCACCTTGATAATATAGCGACGGCTTTCTTATTACTATCAATATAAAAATTCTAGCTATTTATAAAATCTTTTCTTTTATTGTACAATTCACAAAACTGATGTTCAATTATGCTTATCTATCTATACATATTATAAAACAAAGTCCTTTTTTCTGTCTCTTTGTATGTTAACGATTTTCTCAAAATCTACTGAACGGATTTTTATGAAATTTGGTATGGAGATAGTTTAAAACCCTGGGAAGGTTATAAGCTATTTTTTAACCGGAAATCTCTATCACGCGGACGAAGTCACGAGCAAAAGCTAGTTAAGGATGTTATGGAATCACGAGCAATTTGAATTTCATATTTAAAAAATCAGAGAATTCGAGTAAGTCCATCGCTATATCGGGATCGAACGCAATACCAAATACCAGTAATTATAAATGTAATTAACTTTTTCGAAATCGAAAACTATATAAGCAGTTCTTTTTGGTAAATATTGGCTTAACCGCGTTTTCACTAATTCAATATCTATTTTAAAAAAAGAACACAGCTGTCGTTGTTTTAACAATAACACAAAAGAACATTGTATAGACTGCAAGTATTGACAGTGTCTAGAATTGTGACATCTAAATAAAGGGTGGCCTGTCGGAACACCTCTTCTCTGTAGAAAGGAAATGCGATAGAAGACTCAATAGCTTCATAGATGTTGCAGTAGCGTTTGTGTAAACTAGAAACTAGAAGACAGTATATTTTATCGTTTGCTTCAACGGTAAAAGAAAATAGCGTAAGGGAACATTAATATATGAGAATTTTTTCGTAAGAATTTTAAAGGTATCTAAAGTCTGCCTACCCGCATTAGGTCAGTGTGGTCGACTAAAACCTGATATATAATTCGAAGTTTAAGTAAGGAATGTAAACTGTAATAGAATTGGTCTAGTTTTAATGGACTAGAGTAAACCGAGGTTCGATTCCTGAGATGTGCAACCAAAATCTGTTTTTTTTTAATGTTTAGTATGTGTGCCCTGTAAAGTGAACCAACCAAAAACATCGCCTGATAAGTGGAGTAATTCGAAAAAAACACTTTATTTGTCGAGAATTGGTACTGGAATATGCCGATAGGCTCATCTCAGATGGTATGCCATATTTCAAAAAGCTTGAAAAGTAGATACACTAGCTATACTGTCGACACTTTAATAGTGACCCATAATAGTGTAAAATAAATCAAAAATCTACATCAATTTAACATGAATAGCCGGAGAACGCAATAAAGAATATAACCAATCCGCGACTTGTGATTGGTCAGATTCTGCGGAACAGCAATTTTCCAGGAACAAGCAATTGAACGTTTATCTGATATCAAGGAGTTTCGTATTCTGAATTCAAATACTCTTTTGAACTGAATTTGTTTTCCAATTTCAAAACCGGATTTTAAATAAATATCTTTATTGATTTTCTTTATATGCTATCTAATTTTATTACAAACATACACTGAAATTAAATTGAAAGATCAAGACAAATAAAAATATAATAAATTGATCTATTGCGATCTAAACAATATTGAGCTACTTATATATGGATCTATAATTAGTTCAGTATAATGTTTGTAACGACTAATATCAAAATATATTCCTTTACTTTAGCTCAGTAAAAATATTTACTGTATGAGAATCTTTCTAATATTTTCATCCCGATAATTCTTGAAAAGCCATGTCAATAAAAGATTTAGGTAAGTACCCATAGTCCTTGCAGCCATAAATTATCTAGAGACACTTCCAATTTTTACACTTGACATGCTCTTAGCTCTAAAAATTGGCGTGTTTACTAAAACCTTCATATAAACAGGAAACAAGTGACGAATATGAACTTTTGCTTCGGAATCAACGAAACTACCTATTTTATATCTTAACTTATATTCGACGTGCAGTTATGTGCCAAAAACACTTCGAAACAGACGGAAATACGATTATGTAACGAGAGTAAGACTTTATATGGTTTATTTTTGTGTGACGACCTTTCGTGTACAAGTGTCCTTGTAAGCATAAACGCTTTGTCTATTCATACCGAGGTATAACTATTGTGAGCGAAAGCAATTCTAATCGTATTACTACTGTTTTCAGATAACTGACAATGAAATAATATATTCATCTCATTAATTAGAAAAAAAAAATACTTCATTATTTCGCTATACTACTAAAAAATAGAACCTTCCGCAATCGAACGTACCATTTTCGACTGTAAATAGTACGTCGCTAGATTGTTTTTGCTTTACCACTTAAGATTTAATAAGATTCATAACATTTGTGTTTTACCGTTTTTGCTTACCACATGCAGTTCACGTGAAGGAATCTCCGTCAGTTGTATAAACTGGATAATCATGGATAACTGATGCGTGACGAACAAGCGATGCCATTAAAAAGTTTCTTCAACACATACGTAGGGTTGGCACTGCGTTATTTTTTTAAAAATTGAAATAAAACAGTTTGTTCGTATTCTATTTTCAATTATATTTTATAGTATATAGTTTTTTTATTTGTTTGTATGTCATTGTTATTTTTATTGTTTCAGGTAATTTGGTTATATCAAACAAACGTGGATCTGTCGAGTTTACATCAAAATGGAGGCGCAATAAGTCAATAAATCGTATATTTTCTGGAGTATTTATTAACACAATAGCATCTGTATTGATTTATCCGTTCAGTCCATTTTACATTGACTCAATTTTTATTCGACTCTGTAGATTCTCTGTAGATTCACTACAAAAGTGACTATAAAAGTTTTCTGTTTTGCGTTTTTAATCCACTTTCAATTAGAGTCAGTTAATAACGAAAATTGATTACAATAATTACTTTTTATAACAATGTAAAGAAAGTAGTCATCCTTTTCTAATTGTTTAAAGAACTACTGTTAGATCTAATACATAGTTAATACAACAAAATAATTAAGCCGTAAATAAATTAAGTAACAATTAGTCGGAATGCCTTCCATCCACTCACAACCCTCTTAACAATGTATGTGCATTCTCTGTAGGGACAACCCTACAACAATTTCTTTCGTAGCACTCTTTACATGAATAAATTGTAGGTTATGGATACACCCACACGTACTGGCTGTATAAAATGTAATAATTAACGAGTCGAAATAATTAATGCGGTGAAAAATAATTGGTATGTGAAAATTTGTCGTACTTGGGCTAATTGAATGTTATTTGTACATCTTTCTTATTTAAACAACCGCAATATTTCATGTATTTGTCTTATAATTAGAGTAACAATTATAACACTCACGCCTTTTACTCGAAGAGGTAAGCAGAAATCTAATAAGCTATCAATATCCACTACTAACACAACGTATTGAAACTATACTACTTATCTAAGAAAGAAACGTTTATTTCTACAATATACTAGAACGCACACACATATTCCAAAATAACACATAAAGGGTGCGAGAATCTTCATAATACTGCCAAAAAGTTTCCAGTTCGGCACAAAATGTCGTGCGCCTGGGGCTGGATTTTTTTTATTGTTTTGCCTGATGGTAAGCGATACGACAACCCATAAACAGTAGAAATACCATCCAACACCTTTAATTACAAAGTATTATTCAGTATTCCACTGCGCTCGCCAGAGATGTAGTCAATTATATCCAGTAGTTACTCTGACTACAAGGTCCTTCAAACTAGAACACAACATTTACTACACGCTGCTGCTTGGTGGCAGAAATAGACATTACGATGGTACTTACCCAGGCGGGCACTCACGTATCAGAGACCTGCCACCAGTAAAACTGTTAGTTTTCATCTACAACCGACATTTAATGGATACTGATTAACGGATTATATCAGAATAAAAATAAATAGATATTAAATTCCACTTAACCACTGCCGTAAACAATGGCACGTTTTTCTAAACGCAGGATAAAATATATTAAATTACGAGATTCTACATAGTGCTCTATTACTTACAGGTGCATATTGTATGATACTGCGGTTTTTATGCCTCGTCTCTATATTTTTAAACGATACAGCAAATGACCAAGGTTCATAACTATACATCCAATAATTGAGATCAAGAAATATTTACTTACAATCCCGCGTAACTATTTAGATTTGTTTCGTGTTTTTCCTTTTTATAATTAGATGGGTTGCAAATCAAACTACTAATTTGATTATGAGTTTTGCATTCGTTGTAAGTTTGGCGTTCGGAAATCACTACTTTTAAAATTTTATTGCATTTTACCTCGTATTTTATTAATTCTAAATTTAAATAACCTTTTATTTTTAAATAAGGTAAAATAAGATTTCTGAGTATACATCCAATAACTGATATTAAAAAAAATGTTTACTTACAATTCAGCATAATAACTGTTTAGATTTGATTCGTGTTTTTCCTCATTATAATTAGATGATGGATTGCAAATTGGACTACTAATTTGATTATGAGTTTGGCATTCGTTCTATGTTTGGCGTTTGAAAATTACTACGTTTAAAAACTATATTGTATTTAGCCTCGTATTTTATTGATTCTAAATTTAAATTACCTTTAATTTTTAAATAAGGTACACACTTTTTAAGTATTTATTTAAATTGTATTTTAGAATATACGCTTGCAAAATAGTATTACATTTTTTTTGACCAAATAGAAATTTAATTTTATTCTCCGTGATTCATGTTTTTTTATATGCTCGAGTTCCTATATTATGTTGCCTTTGCTATAAAATTTGTAATACCGGTAGTAAAAGAACTTATACTACTTCATTTTGATTTTATAATTCTTCACTTCGGATAAGTGTTTGGCACTAACGTTATAATAAAAATATTTATGTCTTCGAAGTTTCGCTGCACCAATATGGGAAATTGTTTTACGCATGCGTAATGCGTATGCGAACAATTGCGGATAATTAAATAACGCTATCAATGCGAAACAGACACGCTTTAAAAAATGGTCAGTGTTTTGATGTTTACGTATCATATGATATGAGCTAAACTGGCTGTAAAACTTCAGATTGTCGATTCTTTTCCCATATTCAAAAAATGTTGAGCGTCTAATATTATATGAGCTGAGACTGCTAAGTATATAATTTAAGATCAATTTTAATCTTATATTCAGAAAATTATTGAGAAACTAATACAATTAAAGTTAGTGTGCTGTTGGACCGACAGTCCCTTGTAATGCCTCATAATATTATCTTCACCTTAAAACTTGCATTGACTGACTTCTATGTGTATGCAATGAAACACAGACTATCGTGAACTGATTGTTTATTCATAGGTTCATAATAGTGAACACATATTATGCAGGTCCTTATAAATAATTTTACATTTATGTGCCGCGTATATATACCAATATGCCTACTGGCTATTTAAGACAGCGTTTATAAAAAATACTAAAAACTATAAAGAAATTTAATCGTCCCATAAATAGATCATAAAATAAGGTTTTTCATATATGGACAATTCATTAATATATTTTTCAATGTTCGACATCGTATATCACTGTTTTACCTTATAAATAGACATAGCTGGCGCCTGATCCACCTAATGTATCTCGTTTGTGATCCCACCACTGTTTGGTGAATGAGAAATAACAATGAAACCCACACATACCATTAAAATTCTTATAAACTGTGGATATTTTATATGGTATACAGTTTAACGTTGTTTTTATACAAACAAACACACACATCACGCATTTATCACCGAAGGGGTAGGCAGAAGTGGAAAAACAGTATTTACTTTTCGCTATGTGTCACCTATCACGATATGAGAGGGTGCAAGCCTATTTCCATATGACGATAGAAGAAATGTTTTCCAGACTTGGAACTCATACTAATTTCACTTTGCCCGACGCGGGATTCGAACCCGGGGCCTTAGAAAGTAAGTACGGCGCACACAACACAACTACGCCCGAGTCAAACTTATAAGCGGTTAATCATCGGTTAACCTATCATCAAACAAGACTAACTTTAGTGCATAGTAAGTCATTTCGATTTGAAGGTCCATCTAGACTTTAGAGTCTCCATTAGACCATAATGCCCATTTCTGATGCTAACAGTATACTCTGCAGTATAAAAAACAATACCACTCTAATTCTGCCAAGCTAAGGCGTGATTGGCAATAAATAAACAACATCTAAATACATTTTCACATAAATAATATCTGTAATGCGGGCCTTATACGGGTTTCCGTATGCCTTATGCGGGAATCGAGCTTGTACTTGCCTTATATAGCTTATCGTCCGACCGAGCTCATTCATGTTCTGTTAGTATTAATAAAGCTATAAATATAGTTTTTCTAACAAATTTCATAATGATTTACGTGCGATAGACCAGTGTCATTGTTGGGTCATTCGTGATAGTCAATGCGGATGGTACTCATTTGTCAATTTCCACCGAAGAAAAACTATATAATATTCCCTTTTAAAGATCAATTAATTAGTGATTATTACATTTGCCAATTTTTTTCTGGTTGTAGAATATTTGTATCCGCCCATCTGGGCATCTACCGATCACTGGTAAAGGTGTAAAAGCGGCTGACGTAAGCGTGCTACGTTCCAGGATCAGCCTATGTATATTCGGTAACCAAACAGGCCAGCATAATTGCATCGACTGGCGAGGAATAATCATCTCTCCACAGTCGACAGTCTATCAAGACACCATACCACTTACCACCAGCGTAAAATAATCTGTACGATAAACTTTAGATCTAGATCTAGATTTTAACTAATATCTCTCTCCAATCCATAGCGTTACATCATACATGATACAACGATCAGCTATTTAAACAATTCAAAGGTATTTAGGCTGATCTTTGATAGACAAACATGCGTTTCATTCAATTTCGATGACTAATTGATATAGTGTCCAATGTCTGCCTATTACTGGCAAGGTAAGCGACCTGGCAAGTTGAAAGCATACTAGATTGATTTGTCATTATGGACTGATTGTTTGGCCTGTCAGTTTATATGGTGGAAAGGGAAGCCTGAAGCGGCAATAGAACTGTGAATCGAAACGTCAGTACAAATTCTACATCCTGATAACTTGTAAAATTTGGAAATATTTGCTTTAGCGAAAGCCGGTCGTGGCTTGATGAGCTTAATAAGGAATTTCTGTATGACTCACGGATGTTTTGTAAAAGGGGGAAACTTATTGATCGTCCGACACTTGTAAAGCATATAGAAATATCGATTTACCGGTGTATTGAACTCTTACTGCGACAACAAGGTGGTAGATACTAGCTTTATTACATAAATCATGTGTTCTGATGTGTCATTATGCGTACATTTTTACATATTTTTAAATATAATACAATAAAAATAATATCAGCCCTGTATTATATACTGTCCCACTGTTGGCCACGGGCCTCCTCTACTACTGGCAGGGGATTAGGCCTTAGTCCACCACGCTGGCCTAGTGCGGATTGGTAGACTTCACATACCCCCAAAATTCTTATAGCAAAATTTCTCAGGTATGTAGGTTTCCGTCCCGATTAAAGCAAGCAATAATTCACAAAGAATACACACATAATTTTAGAAAAGTTATAGGTATATATGTGCCCTTGGGATTCGAACCTGCAGACATTCGTCTCGCCAGTTCGCTCCACACCCAATTAGACTATCGCCGCTTTTATTTTTAAATACTGAATGTCAAAAGAAGTAAATGGCACATCTGTGGACACACAGTATCTTCCAGTATAAACTACTGCGCGACACTCCACTGAGTTCAACATTGGACCATTTCCATTCAAAAAAAATTTTGGTCACGATCGTCAACTTCGGGTACCACTTTTTTTGCCGGCAAAAAACGCGTCATCGCTACCATCACTTGGGGGGTGAGTGGAACGGTTATGTTGATTTCACCGGTCTTACGGCCCAATGTCGACACTCGGGACTATAGCATCATCCGAGCAAGCATTGAACCGAGTCCCTTACTCCTATACTGTCCTGCTAAGCGCAAAAGCGGTATGTCAGGGAAACCTTATTTCGAGATAATCGAAGTTTCGTAAATATAGTTTTGTATGTAAAACTGAGATAGAAATACTCTTTTAAGTTTTTTTTTTTTTTAACAAGATACCGTTATTTTAATAAGTTCATTAGATGGGTATTTCCCTAAGCTATCTGACGACATAAAAATGAAGATTTTGTTTTTTTTGAGATATCGCTTTTGAGCTTGGCACGGCAGTATATACCCTACACCGGCATACCAACCAAAACTCGCGGTGCCCTTCTTCGGGACACGGAACTTTGGTTATCACTGCACTACATATTAAGTCTTACAATGACTACACTGGCCACAATGTCAGTAGTATCGCTTCAAATACTTTGTAATTGAAACTTTTTAAAATTGTTTATCAAACTGTATTCATGTTTTTCTGATAATTTATGATTCCATCGCTTTCGTAGCTTTAGTGCCGATTTATAGTTTTATTTATTATTTTCCCTGTTACAATATTAACTACGAACAATTTAGAATATCGTTGTCAAATCTCTTCATAGTATGTTGGTTAAGTCAGTTGATACCGTTATTAAAGTCGGTCGACATTAGAAATCTTCACTTCTTATTTTTTGCTAATATTATAATTATCTTACTTCTCCTCTTACTAACATTATAAATAGAAATGTTCTATGTTACTTAGAAGTAAATGCAGAAACTGCTAAACGGATTTGGATAAAATTTTCCACACGGACATGTCCTAAATTAACAAGATTAACATATCGGGGGATAGCAGACACGCCTTTTATATTTTTTCATATTTTATGCTCCCCGGGGGAATATTTAATTTTTAATCTGATTTTTTAACTAAATGTCGCTGGCGACGTACAGAGGATGTTATAGATCGCTATAGTGTTTTAGGGACTTTTGTAAGGCGAAAGGCTTTCTCGCGGACGAAGCTCAAGCAACACCTAGTAATGAAACATTTAAAATACTGTAAAATATAAATAACCTACTGGCAACACTATGTTGCCGTCAAACTTATAACAAAACTATTATAAACCACACAATCCCAAGTCCTTAGCGATATAAACTTTACTACAGATTACAAATCAAAACGGAAACGGAACCGCTATGACGTCATCGATCGAGATTGCTTCAAGCTCCAACTTCCTTGAGTTCTATAGATCAAGTTCCGCCTTGTAGAACCAATTTATACTGAACATTAAAAGCTAGCTGCGACGCAGTATGTGATTTTTTATAGGTTTCCTTTTTTTGTTTTGCTTTGAACCACAAGACGAGCTTGCCATTCGTCTGATGGTAAGCGATACGACCGCCCATAGACAGTAGAAACACCATCCAACATCTTGAATTATAAAGTATTGTTTGGTATTCCACTGCGCTCGCCATCCTGAGACATGAGATGTTAAGTCTTACTATGTCCAGTAGTAAGAAAGTAGAAATGTCTTACCAAGTGGTTCAAGCAAAAAACCCAATATAATATTTGATAAATATTAAACATTCCAAAACCAGAACATCTCATCCACCGATAACTCGGTAACAGAATTGATATTATAACTGAAAAAAGATATTCGTCATGCTTTCTTAGCTACCCTTTCGATAATGAAATTTAAAAAAAAAACATAAAAATACCCTTAAACGTAATTAAACCTCATTATCATTCTATTCCAGAATTGACCCCGTAACCTGTTAATCGATACTAATCTAAATAACATCCCACCCCTATGACGATAATGGGTAACATTTAACTAAGGGTGTGTTTATGCAAATTATACTCATAAAAGTTTCCAAACAACACTCAGCTGTTTGCAATCACTGCACTTATTTGACATTTGTTTTAATGCACGGGCCGGATTAAGGATACAGTATGGGGCCCAGGTCGAATTGTAGTTAGAATTAATACTTACCACTAAGTTCGTGCATAATAGTTATAGTATACTTTAGTTTAATAATAGTTTATTTTAGAAAAATATAAATGAAGCGTAACAGAATTTTAACACATTTAGAGTATAACAGGTCTCTCCATATCAGTTGAAGATAGTTTTTTTTATCTAATAGAGAATAGTATCTATAAAACACCTTATAAAACAACGAAGGTGTAATACGTCTAATCTAATGATAATTATTGTTATTTTAACCCCTAGTGCTATTTCATTACTCGTAATGTTTTTTTACCCAATAGTAAAGTTGACATTCAAAAATTGATTATTAACATTGAATATGCTATCAAGTATCTTCTTTTATATTACTTTTAATCAAAAATATAATCCCTGGTCTTTAGATAATTCTCTTTAATTATAATTATTTTACTCAACTCCAAAAAATCTCTGAAACAAAAATAAATTTCCTCCCTAAAAACCGTATACAAAAAAAAACCTCCTCTCCCAAATCCGTCCCACAAAACTGACCACTACTGCATAAACGCCACTTAACTCAGTTAATATCGGCAACCTATGTAAATTATAAAACCCTTTGAAGTTATCCACAAGGGTCGTCGGTGACATTTTAAAGTTCAAGCTATTTCTGATATTTAGCAGATTATAATATCTGCCATTTTTATAATAACGGCCAGTAAAGCAAAAAGACATGTGCTGTTAACGTCGGATTTAGTAAATTATCCTGAGCTCCATCTTCGCATCGATAGTAAAAATTGACCAATCAGAATAGATTATTTTGTAAGATTTATACATACAATAGACCCGCAGGTAAAAATTAGGATAATTTATTGAAATGCCCGCAAGTCATCTCCATCTATATTTATAGAATTAGAAGTATTGTGGATAGGATGACGGCCTTGAAGCAAAGGAATAAGAACTATCACTTTTTGCCAAGTGTGTTCCGTCCCATGATGTGATAGGAGACGATCCTACCGCCATATCCGGCACGAATTTCAAAGTCCGGGCTGATACTGAGCAGAAAAATGGAATGAAATACTATTGTACTATACGCGACAGCCAGCTGTCCTTTTAAGTAATCTTGGACTTCGCTTCATTCCACACCAGGTGGAATTAAATCTGCAGTGTGAGAATAAAAACCTTACTCTATAAAATGAAAGTAGTATATAAAGGTCGTAGTAATTGCCAATCCATAGTCTCTACTTACCCTTACAAGACACGCCCAATATATTTATTTCAAGATCGTTATAAAATCAAATCCACGTCTCAATAAACTTAGTTAAAAAATAAAGTGTAACCGCAAAATCGCGAGAGTTCAGCCACCGAGGACTATATAAAGAACTAACCCTCGCCGCATGCTTTCAAATACTATTTCAGACGTTCACAGAATTTCGTCATATAGCAAGAAATAGTTATAGACCTAAACGGTGATATTTGGGAGAGAACTGTTGAATTGAAGATCCATGTCCAAACTCAGCCCCAAAAGACACACCACTTTATTAAGTTACGTGTGTATTCTTTATACAATTTAGTTCGCTTTAACGGTGAAAGTTAGATATGGCAGGAAAACATCATGAGCATAGCTTCAGCCCTTTCCTAGGTTCCTTTCCTAGGCCTCAATAAGAACTTCAACGGTATGTAAAACCATGGCAGACTCCTACAAATCTACAATGATGTTCGGCACAAGTCTATCGTAAAGGACTGTTACATATTTCTCTATAGAATAAAAAAAAAAAGAATAAACTGGTGATCGGTGATAACTGATAAGTGATCACTTTCAAGTGACGTAGATCTTCACAATGGTAATGGTCTTAATTTTGCTTTTTCCAAGTAACCGCGGATCCATTCAGTAGCAGTTGTGTTTGAAAATCGAACTCTCAATGCCATCGGTCCTCGCAGAAGCAGTCCTTATCCCATACATCAAGTACCGTGACCGATTGTCCGTTACATGATGCATGCGGATGTATAATCGATTAATGGTGCACATAGTTATTCGTAGCACGCGCGGCTGCCCGCAAACGAGACATCAGACCAACATGCTTAATGCTGTAAATTTACTTTTATTATGCTTCGTTCGTGTGAAAATCTTTCACTGGGATTAATTTTAATGTAATCTTTTGGTATATAAAGTGTGTATATTTATATTTTGATCGTATCTTGACCACAAAATCCAAATTGGTTGGTCCATCTTGGTTTTTATTTGTTATTGTCACAAACTTTCACCTTTGTTGTATTAATAGGATATGGTATCGTAAAGGCTCTAAATGAAGGTATTTTCCAGATTAAACTTCGAAGTGCACCTTTCGGGAAATAGCCTATTTAATAACTCTAGGCTTTTATGCCAAACAAGCAAGTCCATCTAGCGATTTATTCTAAGAAGGAAACCAAAATATTCACAAAAAAATTACATATAATATGTGTAAGACTATCTTTATATTTGAGAGGCCTTATCTTTGTCCAGTCTGACCTCAAATATGTGATGGATTGATTTAGTTATCAGACCAAAATTCCAAAGCCACTTATCGTGTTTCCGACTTAGCTTAACGACGGCGCCAATTTGGCAACAACTGGCATTGACAGCTTAATGCGCTTTCGGCATTACAGTAACACTGGCTTTTGCTCTCGACTCCGCTTGAGCAAGTCTCTTCCGGGTATTAAAGTAATGGGCACTCTGATTCCACTGCATGACGTTTCAAACACGTGATCAAATACGTAAAACACAAATTAGATTTTCGATTACCATCGTTTAAAAATACAGAAACCATATTAATTGCTGAGTATAACACGTTCGGTAACTAACAAATAAAAAAACGTAGCACTTCTCTATAAAATCCTCTAAGATATGTCAATCCGAACTGCAAGCAAAACTGACAGCGTGCGGTAATCATTTCCACGTTTGTTTATCCAGTCGTTCACTTTGATCGGCCGACGCTGTCCGGGCCTAATGTAAACTGCAGATGTAATATGCATACCTATCTGAAGCTTAGAGTGCTATCAATTACTGATAGGTAAGGTTTGCTCGACAGTTTAGTTTTATCGTGTGCAGTAAGCCTAATAATCAGTTGGAAGTAATTAATATTTACAGTAATAATTTAGTGGAAGAGTTTGTATAGCATAATCTCTGTAAACATTAAAGCAATTAAAAAAAACCAGTAATAAAGCTATATTATCTTGGAATATATAAAAAGTATTTAATTTTGAGCGGATTCGTGTGCATCTCCTAATTATCCTATTTTTAACATTAAATTATTTAACACATCTAAAATATTGTTTGTTAAAATTAACGCATAAACTAATTGGATTTGAATTAGTAGAGTAAAGATAAACCAAGTGTTGGATTGACATGTATTCTTTTGAAATATGCTAACTCGATTCAAAATTACTTGTTCGCAAAAAATCATATCATACACATCATAAACATTAAGAAGAAACTTACACAAAAATAATTTAATTTAGAATAGTCTAATGTAGCGAAAGTTAACGAGATTATGCCGTGTTATTAACTCACTAATGATCCGAGCGCACCTACTAATTGTAATGAAACTGTGAAGACATATTTCAACTGTTTACCTTCTTACTGCCATATTATGAACAAGTTGGTATTATGAAACTATAAATTAAAAACGTCGCGAGGAAATTCCTACGTACTTACATAAGAATTCTTTGGAAAATACAAAGATATATATCAAATCTATTAAATGAGCCAGCGTGGTCATTATAGACCTCTGGATCATATAGGAAATGGGTCCACAAGTGGAAAAAGATAACAATAAGTACTGATTGATAAATAGCTTACCATCAGGCGAGCGGCATGACTTCGTCGGTGGCTTAGTTGTATTACGGTACGACTGCTTTGCTGAGGTCTCAGGTTCGATCCCCGGGTCAGGCAAAGTGATATTGGGTTTTTCTACTCATTATCAGCCAAGAGTCCGGAATTTGTACCCTGTATAGCCATAGGATCGCCCCCTATCACATCATGGGAAGAAATACACACGGCGAAAAGTGAGTGCACCAGACGTGAGTGTGACCCTCAAAGAGCAGACATGATTTCCCAAATATCTCACCGTATAGGAATAGATTATATTATTGGAGAGAAGTGGACAATTAATATTTCCAACTCCTCCCTATCTTTCTATTTGATTAATTTCGTTGCGGGATAATGACATATTAGTTTTCCCTGAGACTCGCCGAGCTTCACTGCTCGGTGTCATAAAATGCGTGCCACTGCTGATCATGGCTTACAGGAGTTGTAGTGGTGGGTGTGAGGGCGGGAAAGTCTCGTATTCGGATAGGGACCCTTCCAGTTATTACATACACTCCTAGTCTAAGAAGTCACGAGCACAAGCATAGTAAAAGATATTGCTTGCTCAGAAATTAATAGCATTCTCCGATGCAACGAGTGTATGAATAAAACAGCACGAAGGTATCATATGTTAACATACAGCGGCGGTAAACGTGACAAACTTAAATATCAAGTGGAAATTTAAGCAAAATACCCTTTGATGTTAACTCATATATGAGAACTACAAAAAACAAAACACATATCAAGTCTTTATTTCCGGTAGGCAGATGTGCAATCAGGACAGGACTTTTCGCCATGTGTGTTGCGTCCCATGATAAGATAAATTACTGCCTCAGTGGCGTAGTTGTAATGCCTACGTAGTATGAGTACGACTACCGCGCTGGGGTGCTGGGTTCGAATCCTGGGATGCGCCAAAAATAAGTGGGACTGGGTTTACCCATCATTAAAATGACTTAGTAGATTGGAATAAGGAAGTTGCCATTGTGATACCCCGTGCCTCAAAGAGGACGTAAAGCTGTTTGACCTGCGCGTTAACACTCTCCGGTCATGTCAGATTACCGTCTCACTAGACGATAAGAGTAAGAGAACAGAGAGTGCTCCTGTATATTGCGCACACACATGTGCACTATAATATCGTTAAAAGTAAACGCAGTAACCATTAAACGGATTTGGATGAATTTTGGCACGCGGATAGACCATGTCCTGGTTTAACATACCTGTAGACTACTTATCTCGATAATTAACTCCTATGTGAAATATTTGAATTTTTATCTGATTTTTCAAACAGATGGCGCTAGTGATCTCATCTGTGATTTAGAGATTTACGTTGCGGGAATAGTTATACTTGCAGGCAAAACTACAAGCAACCGCTAGTAAAAAACCACATACGAATAATACAAAATAGTACAACTAACAACGCTTTCTTTTTAAATATGAAGGCCCTGAAAATTGTAACACGAACACAAAGGCACTCGCATTTCCACGGCCATTGAAAGTTTGCTAACTTGGAGTTATGACATCGGATATACACGACCTTTGCGAACTAATTGCAGCGTATATACTGTTACGTCATTAAAACTTTCATACCTTTTGACGCTTTGTACCATCTCATTGTAGGGCGTAGTTATCGAACACTTCTGGAAGTTAGGATTATCGAGGTAGATCAAAAATTAAAAGTATCAGCACTAGTTTTACAATGTATCAATGATGGAGATATGGTTACGTATATACACGTTTCGGGCAGTAGTAGAACACACAGGCCCGTGGCATATACATGAAATAAGACTCATCGATAGTGCGAAATCCTCGAAAACCAAAAGAGACAGTTCCTCTGTTCGTAATTAAAACAAGTTTTATTGTAACAATAGTTTTTTTTATCGCAGGTGCGCGTGTGTGAAGAGTTTTCCGGAGTTTAAATTCGGTTATATTTTTTCAAAGTTATATATTATCTTAAACTACCTCCATACTAAATTTCATCAAAATCCGTTCAGAGGTTCAGTTGTGAAAGCATAACAGACAGAATTACTTTCGCATTTTTGAGTATGGATGTAGTTTATTCCTTAATAATACATATTTTTGCAGGCAGCGTCGCGAGCAAAGCCAATACCTAAAATAAATTCAGCCCACATTCGGTTATCAAGTACAACCGTCTATATCGTCACTTATCCAACTCTGCAAACCCAGTGTTGCCAATTAATATTAATGTAGGTTTTAATTACCCAGCCTACCGAGACCACGTTCGAATTTCGAATATCATTTATTGGTTAATTGCTAATTATTTTATTAATAAACATGATTAAAATTTCGGAATACTTAGAAGGGCACTCTGGTGATTCAATTTCGGCTATTTGATGGAATCGTAACATTAGATTCTACAATTTCATTACATAATAAATGATATTAGTTTGGAGTGATATTTATTCTTAATTGGTTAAATCAGTAATGTATTTAATGACTAGCTATCGTACGTAGGTTTGCCAGTGTGGATCATTTTTTCACATATAGTATAAATTTAAAAACCCGCCTAAAGTTGCTAACTTTACCCAATATTTACTGAGACATTTTTTATCTATATTATAGTTGCTTTAAAAGGTTATTTCGTTGTTAACCTATTTATGTTCAAAACATTTTCATTTAATTCTCAAAATCATATCCATAATATACTTCTACGTATTCAAGTTTTTAATAATATTTATGGTATAGTAGATATTCATGTCCGCAGTCAGTGGTCACGCTACACGTGGCGTGTCGAAAAACGCTTAATTAATTACCCGAGGAGCGGCTAATACTTTTAAAATGGCAACACACGTTTTTAATTTAAGAATCCATTACATTCATTTGATTTGTAGTTGGTTCACTCCTACATTTTTGATTGGAGTAAGTGATCTATATTGCCTACAGTGGAACTTTCCTGGTCCCAAAGGTTATATTTAAAAAGGGAAGAAATGTTTAAATCTTCAGAATACTTAATATATAATAGGTAATTGTCGCTATCCCTGTCATAAACAACACTCAAAGATCTAGACGTGTATTTGAACTTAAATGGTTTTTATTGGCACAATAAAGTGACCCACTGCATCTGATGTTATGTGACTTCAGACTAACGAGAGTTGTTTTCCCTATCAGTCGACACAATTATGCCGGCCTGTTTGAAACGTTGGCACGTGGCACGTGGGCCACTATGGCGGGTTTGATACCTTCTATACGATCTGGAAATCTTTAAGGGAGGCCCATGTTCAGCAGTGACATCCTACGGCTTATGATGATATGCTAGTTGCTACCGGGGCAAACATAATTATCCTTCCACTTGCAACTCCTACTGCTCACTCTTCTGTTACATTTAAAAGCTAAAATAAACACCCGATTTGGCTCGTTACGGATTTGAGTGCTCTCGTTCGAAAACATCGTTGCCAAATTGCTTAAAGGTTTATAATTGGACAGAATTAGTGTAAAAGTTTCCGAGGCCTAATTGTCAGCTCCAGTGGCGCAGTGGTGATGAACCGGCAGAGAAACGAATGGATGTGGTACAAACTCCGCACTAAAATGTGACGTTTGCGGAAATCGTAGATAATTATCAGGTTTTATTTCGTTAAAGGACTAGCCTTTGATGATTAAGAAAACTAGGCTTAAAATTTGTATAATTCTAAAATGAAGGTAGATATTGTAACTTTGACTTTAGGACGACCTCAGTCCCCCTGTGACCATGAAGGCTGTAAAGTCTTCGAAAAGTCATAAGAAATTATAATACAAAAAAACGTGATAAAATCCGAAACAGATACTAGACGACCACTGGCGACGTCACCCGACTGTATTTGAGAGGACACGATTTCAGAGGACCAAGTAAAAATGACTTCCGGAGGGTGTAAAACTCAATCTATTGTCATGTCCACATTAGCTTATATTATACTCAACAGCATAAATAGTCGTATAGTCGAGACTAGAAGCTAATATACAATAGTTGGAACTAATTGTCACACGCTTTTTACAGAAGCAAAGTATCACCCAATACACAATGAAACTAACCAAAACCAATTTTTATCATATACTTTCTCAAAACAAATGTATGAGTCATTATTAAACGCCAATTTATTTCTTATCGCGCGAAGGACGAGATATATAAATATTATTAATGGATGACTCACACCAACTGTCTTAATAATTGGTGTCGTTTCCTACAATACTTCAGCAACTGAAAACACAAGCCACTACGCTTGTGCAAACAAAAAATACTGATTCATTGAGTGTGTAATTCCATAATATAATATTGGTATGGCAGTAGCGGCTAGCGGATTACAATCTATTATGTTTAGCTCACGGTTTTGTTTGAATGTCTTATCCGTGAATTAAAAATCGCGTTAATTAATAAGTAGCTGACAATTTGTCCAGATGTTGGCTTCTGTGTGCGTCAACGGCGTAATGAGTGGGGGGAGGCATGGCTCCGGGTGTCACCCAAAAATAGGGGCGAACCACTTTTCTTTTAGAATAGTTGTAATCGGGGACCTTTTTTGTATTTATTCGAATCCTCGGGCCGGTTAAGGCCGCCACTGAAATAGGGCGCTCACTATTTTCAGTCAGTCCCGGGCGACAACAAGCTATGATACTTCACTGTGGTACATCAAATTCCATGCAAATTCTTTTTACTTTTAAGTTCTTATAAAAATCGAAAGACAAACAGAGTAGAAATTTAATAGAAGTATAGTAGGAAGTAAGATACTCGTAAAATTATTGCTGGTGAGAGACAATCAAATAAATTAAGTAATTATCAACCTAATTTTAATTTTATGAACTACGTTTTCCATTACAAGAAATTAAATATAAACAAAATATTACTGAAATACCGTTTTAAAATCAAACATTTCAGACTGCAAGTTAAAGATCAGGAAACCAACTTTCCGTCTCTGCCTTGGGCCACTGTCACGCTCCGTATATGGTGCACAAGGTCGGTAAAGTTGCGTAATCGAATATTTCGGGGAGTGATCTGATGTTCGTTAGCGATGACAAAGCTGGGAGCGATCCTTGAAAGGTACATCATATTGTATGTAGTACAGCCACTAAGTATGGACTGTTTCGGGTTTGGACAGTGTAGCCTGTCGTAGTCTCTGTACTGTGTATGTACTCCGTAGTGTGCGGGTCTCCGTAATTCTCGATCTTCAACTGGGCAAAACTGAAGGCGTTTAGCAATTTATTTAGATCGCTATGCAGTTTAATGGAAAAATGTTGCTCTATCAGTCACCTAATAAAAAATAAAAAGGAGCTTCTACTTAACTTGCTATGGTTTTGTTTTTTAATAAAATATCCCAGTACGGGTGTGCTAATTTCCCCGAAGAAAGAATGTCTAATCAGCTAAATATAGGCTAATCACGGATTTGCGGGTGCTATAATCATTTTTTTATAATTTGCAACAGCGACATCTAGCGGACAACGGACAATTTAAAATGACAGTTTGTAACTAAACAATAAACTTGTTTTTAAACTCAATACCGAACATTATGGAACATTTCTGCGGAAATAGAATCGTAATGGGTTTGCATGTCTGTTGGCGGAAAACAACGCATTTCATATAAGGAGGTTCACGTCACCGGAAGATGTTGCCTTCGAAGCCTTATGGGATGTTACTAATGTAAATTATATTCATGTTTCTAGATACTTTATCGAGAGGCATAATGTAAAAATAATCTTAATTAATTATTGATGGCGCAGATGTCGCATCCCGTTAAAGGAAATTTACTACAGAATCAACCTTTCTGTCTATCGTAAACATTAATATTTCTTTTATACGCATGGTTCTATTATTTTGTTATTATAAGCATTCAATTTTATTATCAGATTCATTCGAAGCGCCATCTGGTGTAAAAATGTTAAAATTAATATCACTGTTACAAAAACTAATAATAATTGTAAATCTATAGAATCTTAATAGCTATGATTAATTTTAAGGAAAACTTACTTTTTGTTAAACTACATTATGAACAGATAATGTGATGTGCAACTACTCGCCAATAGATGGCATTGTAGAATTAAAACTTAATAATTCTTCACAAGTGTACTAGATGGCGCTGTCACAAAAATGTACATGGACTTTGATATCATTTTAAATTAATCGTACTGTTGTGTGATACTAATAATAAAACCGAATGTAGTGCCAGCTTTAAGTAAAACGTGTACTAATTTATCTAAAAGGAGAACTTGTTGGACAATAACAATTTTGACCTCGCCCCCAAATAGGACAAAACGACTAATAAGGTTGAACGAGTCGTTTGGACGTGGGATGTTGCAATTTGTCGTGTCATTTGACGCGGATACATTAGGTCTGTTTGCATGGCCGTAAAGTCCACGCCCTTAGCACCACCACCCAGTCGTCCAGTTCCGATTGACCTTCCGCCTCCTCCCTTCCCATACCTGGAATCATTAACGCAGGTGCAACTTAGTAGTTATGGAGAGGTCTTGATTTATTAGTTGGTTCGCTCATCCACCCATTGGCAGGTAACCACGGCCACGCCATCAGCTCAATTGAATCGTAATCGTAAAAGTTAACTAGTGTTCCGCGGACTTCGTTACTGGGAACTGTCTTCCCTTGTATTCCGGAATTTACTTAATTTCATAAAAATACAATCAAAATGAAACCAATATTAAAGTAAACTTCTATCAATATTAAGGTGTAAAAACCACCAAATACGAAAAAAGCTTTTTTTATCAACAATCCAAATTACTCACAATTAATATAATGGCATTTAAATATTATGCAAAACCTTAGTGAGTTTTAAAAATATAATTCTTACTCCGAGACTCAACGGCATCAAAAAATAATTATGAAAAAGAGACGAGAATCAGTCGCGTCCGTCTATAAAAAGACAACCAAATTCCTTTCGTCGGCAAGTTTGTTGAAAAAAATGCCAAACGCAAGGAAGAATAGATCTCCGACCAAAACTGAAGAATTTGAATTAAACGAATTCAAAACAAACAAGGCTGCTTCAAGTGATGAGGATTCAGACAACGATCTCGATTATTATTTGGGAGTAAGAAAAGAACAGAAATATTGGAGAGATCCATCTGCTTTGGAACAGATAAAAAAAGATTATTTAATATACCATTGCGGAGTTACTGAAGAAGATTATAATATGACTTATAGAAAAACTGCTCCGGAAATTTACCATAAAGTGAAGAGGCGCTTAAAACAAATGCCGTTTAAAATACATAGGAAAAAGAAGAGCGAAGTAAAAGATGAGTCTTGGAGGGACAGGGGAGGGTTCTTTAAACTATTCGCTCACAGAAGAGACAGCGAATACTCGACGTCTGACAGTTACAGCGATTGTGACTCGGAAGAGCGAGTCTCAGAGAGAAATACTCGACTGAGCAGTGGCGGTGACAGTGCGCTCGGAAATGTTGTGGATGATTTTAACAAACTAAAGGCTGATGACATACCTGGTTCAAATATAAAGGTGCTCAGCTGTATATCGTGATTTATTGTTGATTATGAAACTATTATGTATTTCTAGTTATTGGGATGTGGCTTCCCTTCTATCTTTCTAATAGAGGTTTTGTTGTGAAGTAAAATCTTATAAAAGTATCTTTTAAATTCGGATAATTCAATTCAGTAATTTTTCTCGCTTTAATCTCTTTTGGAACTGTAATCCTTATGATTTAAAGTATCACATGTGGAGCATAAAAGTACCCAAGATAAGTATATTAGCTCATTCAGAACTCGAGTCACATCATGTTAGGGATATAGCCTTGTCCACGAGTTGTTTATAAGTCTATGAACGCCCTCAGGGTGTGTGTGCAAGTCGGCCGGTGCGAATATACTTGATAGCCTTTAAACCTTGACGATAAAGTGCAATATTGCGAATCAAAATATCGAACAGCGGCGCCAAAATAAGTTTCGCCGGTCCTTCAGACGCCGCTGACTTTAGCCAATTAGAGTTTAATTATTACTTGTTTAATATTTTTCGCAATAATACATTTATTTTTAATTACTTTACCTTGTAAAATAAGGTCGGTTTAAGTAAATTTAACCATGACTTTCATTAAATTAATTAGTTACGCGTCATAATCATTATATTTTATTTGATATTATATTAATTTGTAAATTTCCGTCATAACTATCGTACGTAGAATCTATTTCCTTCTATTCCACATGAAATAGCAGGACCATTCTCTGATCTAATAATACCATCCTGGATCACAAATCAACTACATAAATACTGATCTTCAATTCAATGCAATTTAAGACTAACTCCATCGTTGACAAATGAGAATACGTAGCGAAAGCCAAATACTAGTCTTGAGTTACAAAACACTGGTTCGTCAAAAGAGCTTTCCTTCTTTCGTAAACCACAATTTAATTTGCAAATACCAAAGAGCAAGGCATAAGTGTTTTTTTTTTATTCTCTCTGACTACAATTAAATTAAGTAACGTATTCCCTTTTTGGTGATTGAATATGAAAGGACTAATATAACTTGTCTACATTCTACTTTGACTTCTGTAGACCGTGGTACCATTCTGGTTGTTACTTCATTTTGATTGGCAAAGCTACCTACCATGGCTACCATCTATAAACGGGCAGCATATCATAATGTGAGAAGTATACTAAAAACTCGATGTATACCTAATTATGCAGAGGCCAATCTTTCGTTACACAACTCTCTTACATAAGTATTATGTAAAATGTTAATGTAGAATGTAAAGAACCAAAGACCAACCAAAGATTTAAATACATAATTTTTATGCATCTTCAATTTATATGATTTATAATATAAATATATGATATCTTTTCGATATTATACGGTCATATTGACATTGCTTAAATAAATGAAATCACATACTCTAGGATTGTGCCAAAAATCCAAGAATAACGAACATTATCGGTTTTAGATTTCTGATTTTTTTATCAATTTTTAATTTAGCGTGATTATAGCGCGTACTTGAGTGAATTTCTGACTGAAAGTGTCATGTTGCCGCTGCGACGATTTCTCTTAGCGTAGTAGTAATCTGTGGTATAGTCGATCGAAGTAGAAGTGGCATTAGGGCGTGAAAATTATACGTCATTTTTATTGATATTTATTTTATTAGAAACTTACATTTCTTTATTTGACATCTACGATTCCATTAACTTATTGTAAAGCATTACTTTCAAAAAGATAACTATTTGGTTTCATTTAGTAACGTAATAAAAAAAAGACCCTGGTATAAGAATCTATCCCTATAGCACCACCTACTTGATTTCTGCTATCAAGCAACAACGAGCCAGCAAGCACCGTACCATGTTCCAAGGTTTAAAGAACATTGCATTTTCTAGGATGACAGACGCATGTAATCCCAATAAGTAATTTTTAGTTCTTCCAAGCATCAGGCCCACGCCTTAGTCCTCTCGCTATAAAAAACTTATTTTGTGTTCTTTTTTGCAGGGTGTTCGGATAAAAGAGGTGTCTGATGGAAGACCGTGTGAGAACTGCCCCGAGCTGTGTCCAGGGTTCATCGGGCATGCTTGGAGGTAAGTTATTGCCGTATCTACTCTAGTTTCGAATCGATTCGTATTTTCGTTGCGAAGAAAAATGTACATATTGATATAAAAGATGGTACATTTTTTTTACCCCATATGGTTGTCACTTGCCGTTAGATGCATTTAGTATTAGGGCCTCTTTTTTATTTTTATTTAAGGAACTTCATAGTATTTTTACTACAATATCCGCTCTCTAGGGGCCTTCATACCGCTACACTTTACTGAGAAAATAATAATATAAGTTGATGTATTTTGAACTTTACCTTACTTTCAGTTATTGGCAGCCCTATAGTCATAGGGTTGTCATAAGTTTCGCAATTAAAATCAATAAAAATAGCTCACTCGTTATGCAGACACGGAAGTTAACCTTCAGATCGGACCTCGAGTTAGAAATTATTCTGCATCTTGTGCATATTAATATGAATGGACTCAGATGGGCCTCATTAGCATCGAGCCATGTTTATGCCTTTAAAGGCTAACAAGCTGAGATTTATAGTTAGATTTTTTTAGAACTGAGTATTTTAAGGCGTTGAGGCAAAAATATTGTATAAGTTTTTGCTGTTCTTTTTTGAAAATTGTTATTAAATATTATTTATTTAGATTATTTTACTTTGTATACAAGCTCACAAAGTCTCCTGTAGACTTAGTGCCTTGATCATTCTCTCCTAATCAATGTTAAGGTGGCACAGAGATAGGTACGGATATTACTATGATATCATCGGATACCGAGATAAATGTGTGGATGGTAGACATTTTTTATTATTTCTTGGCTCAAATATAATTAAGTTACGAACAGAATCTCATACATTCACATTTAATATCTATATTTTTGAAAACCTATTTGCCAAAAATCTATTTACCTATTTCAAACAACCTTCAATATACGTATTTTTGAAAGAAATATTTGCCAAAAATCTATTAATCCATTTTAAACAACGGTTAATGCTAACAATAACAATTGGATTGTAACAGGATGTCGACTGATAGCAATTCTGAAAATAATTATTAGATAGTCTTATTGCATTTTTCCTATACCATCTAAATATAAGATGGATATAAAACAATTTTTTAAGCGTGTTGCAATAATTTGATTTAGTGTTCATGATCAACAAAAATAGAGTCAACAAAACAAACGTAAAGAAAGAAAGAAAGTTTTACGTATTTAAGTATGTATATATATCGATGGGGTTTTTAGGATATATAATTATTTTTAGGAAAAAAAATACAAAAATATATTATAATTTTCAGCCAAGAATGGCAACCCTCATTTATTCTCCTTGCTGCCGTAGGCACTAGGCACAGACCAACCGATACAGTAGCGCTACTGTCCAAATCAACTATGTCATGTCTGTATTCGTGGAACGAGTTATATCTATTGTATTTTATGAAAAATGGTGACAAAGCCGATATCAAATAAAGGAACAATGGCTTACAAGCAGTGTTTCCTGTCACCAGAGACCAGTCACCCGAATGTAACGCATTGTTATATTAGTTACATATACTTCCCGAAAAGTGTGTTTGTATATTTAGATTAAGATTTTTTAATATTCCTTAACATGTAAGAGTTTATTGTCCTTACAAATAAAGATAAAAAAAAATAAAAAATAAGTCGCCATTCGAAAAAGTCACATGTCGTATTTTTAGAAAAAAAAATGTATATGAAAATGAACTTTATATTCTTTGTGCGAGAATTTATGTAAAGAGTCCTGCATCGTGTCTTCCCACTGCCATGCAGCTGTGTTAAAGTTCTGTTGTGTTCTTGATAAGCAGTAGCCAGAATAAAAACTGGGTATTATAAGATTTAACAATATATTTTAGGATGACGAGCGCAGAGTACAGTGTTTTTTAATCTTTGTAATTCAAAGTTCTTGATGGTCGTTTGTAGGCGAACGTGACATTTATCATACGAATGACCGGCTCGTCTTATCATACCGTTTAATCAAAAACAACAATGAAGTATCAATCAGTAGCAGTTAAACGAACCTATACATAAATAACCGGGTCACATATATCTGAAGTTATCGTTACAAACGCATCTCGGACGACCAACAAGCGCTACAGGCCACAGGATAAATACGTAACCTTGTAAAGAGGTCGCGTGCGCCCGCGCCGCATCAAGCGAAAAATTAATGCCAGTGACACTTCAACATTCGTCGAGAACGCACGCGCGCGACTGTCATGTGTCTCTCTCTAAAACAATTTGACATAACCGACATGTACCGGCGGCTAACCGGCACCGAGGCGGAGCAGCAGCCGAAAAAAATCCAGAAATTTCCGTCTCGCGAGAGAAACTACGCTGTAAGACGAAGAAAGAACAATAATAACAATATAATACGATCACACGCCAATTGCCAGAGCTGTGCGCGCGTTGCTGAGCAAGAAAATAGGTGATGAGGGGCCGAATGCACCTTACGAAATAGTGTTGTGACCCGAGTGGTGATTGTATCGAGTTATCCAATGTGTTATGGGCTTAGTGACGGGAGAGTGAAGGCTTAAGGGATTTAAAGACATTACTTATAATCTAGATTAATGTAATCTTACAACATATACGGAATATATCTTAGTTAGTCTGTGTTACCAGTAAACAACTGTTTTGTACTCGATGTTTATTTACTATCTATTAGCAAAATATTGGCACAATACCGACATAATACCGTATCGAAAACATTCGTACGTTCTTTCAAATCATATCACATGATATGTAGGTCGATTTTGTTTACTTTTCATTTTTATCGTATCTTGCTTTATCGATAAATTGCTGACGAACCCGGATATGATTTGTTATGTTTTCAATTGTTTCAAATTCAAATATCGAACATTCGAACAAATATGGCTGATAACTTGTTTCACTTTTACGTTATTCGGGTTCGGAATTTAAATTTGCGCTGAGGCGTCATGTTAAGTAGGTACAGACTTATTATGTAAAGGAAAAATATTGTATGTTTTCTTAACGTCGTAACTTGTTATCACGTTAAGCCAATTTGTGATATACATCAAATTGACATGTCACGAGTTTACTCAATAATCGATATAATCATTTAAACCAAATAAATTTTGTATAATAGTAAGCGTACTTTTATTTGTGTAACGTTATCTCTGTTCGGGGCGTAGGCCATTTGCGATATTTTATAGTCTACAAACGCATGACCGTAAATTATATAATAACAGTATTTATTATATCATTAGCAGATATGGATGTCCAATTAAAGTCCATACAAATAAGTGACGTCATCAAGTTGCACCGAGCTTCCCTTCATAGATATCTATAAAATAACATTAGGGACTTTTATTCAAACAAATATTTTTTTATGTTCAACTCTCGCTTTAAAAGGAAGGGAGAGATCGACAATGTTACCTATGTTATTTCTACAAAGCTACAGGTAAAAGTAAAATGTTCAGGGTTTGAAAGGCAGGTCGGATATTTATATATTTAGTTGGTTAATCCCAACCAGTTCTCCCCTACACCCTCCTTATGTTATAATAAATATCGTACACCCCTCCGCCCTTCTAGGTCTTCAAACTGCCCGTGGATGCAAATATCGATATAATATGTATGCATTATAATTAGTAACCTTACTCACTAATGTAACTTGAGGTGGCTTTAACAAAGAATTCATTTACATTTTATTTCACAACAAAACATAATTATCAGAAGTGAACAGTAATGCGAATCATGTTTTGAAAATGTTGATGCGGTTGTTTATTCAAATATACCATATTATTATTAGTAAAATACATTTATACATATTATAAAACAATGTCCTCATTTTGTCTGTCTGTATGTTATCGGTTTCCTTAAAATCTACTGAACGGATTTTTATGAATTTTGGTATGGAGATGGTTTAAGACCCTGGAAAGGTTATAGGCTAGTTTCTATCCCGGAAAAATCCTTCATGCGGGCGAAGCCGCGAGCAAAAGCTAGTTAGTTCATAAAATCTATAAAACATAATAATGTATTTATGTTAGTAAATGTTTTCGAAACAAAGGCTCTTAAGTTCTTAAGATTATTCTCAAGTTACTGATTAAACTTCCTCTATATAATTAATTGTCTTGCTACTACTTTTCTATATAGGTATTAACTTTTTTTAACTGACAAACTATTTTGCAAAAGACTGGCTGCAGTAGCGAAGGGTGAAATTTTCTGAAAGTGAACTCGACGCAACATAGGGACTGATATGCATGAATGCGAGCCGCAAATCGTTCTAATGTAAATTAGATTTGACATAGAATGAAAAGGAAGCCGGCAGGAATAGGATTGCTTGGACTTTTCGCCACTGATAGGCTGTACTTTATCCAGAAGAAGGGTTCTACGCGGGAGACGCCCCGTTCAAAACACATGTTTATATTTATGCACCAATGCTCACTACAATCACTGATTAATAAAAACCAACATTACTAAAGAAATATATTGCCAAATTAGCAATTAACTAACGACTTCCAATCATAACATATCAATACTTTTTCATAATATTATAGTTTAGTTACCTGGCAAGGCTTCGTCCGCTTAAGAATTCCTTTCCGGAATAAACGTTCCACCATGCAGTTGATTAATTGAATTGATTTTAAAAAATATATTTGTATTATTATATATATCTATAGTTTAAAAACTGCTAAAGCGATTTTGAAAATAATTACACTAATAGGAAGGTACATTACCCATGAATATTATAGGCTATCTTTATCTCTGGTATGAACGATAACGCAGGCGAGGCCGCGAGCAAAACCTAGTCTAGGATAACAGTTCCTTGAATGTAGGTCAAATTGTATGCAAATTTTCAATTTAAAAAGCGACGATAGCCTAGTTGATTGTGGAACGGACTGCCAAAACGAATGTCCGTAGGTTCAAAAATCAAAGGTACATATCTCTGACTTTTCTAAAATCATGTGTGTATTCTTTGTGGATTATCGCTTGCTTTATTGGTGAAGGAAAATATCGTGAGGAAACCTGCATACCTGAGAAGTTCTCTACAAGAAATTCAAAGGTGTGTGAAGTCTACCAATCCGCACTAGGCCAGCGTGGTGGACTAAGGCCTAATCCCTTTTAGCAGTAGAGGAGGCCCGTGCCCAACAATGGGACAGTATATAATACAGGGCTGATATTATTATTATTTTATAAATGTCTTCTCAAACTTTGAAATTATATTAGTAAGATGAGCAACTTCAGTGCGATTTAGAACTCCCAATACTGAAAGTTGGCGTCGGCGCAGACACCGAGGCCAACAATGCAAAGCGTGCGGTACAGGGACTAGTTTGCAATCGCTGACCAAAGGTTATCTAACCGCAAGGTCTTTGCACTAACTGTGCCATTGACTCCGTCCGCCGCACCGCGTAGAGTTAGCATAGCTCCCCCACCATTCCTTTCCATATCTTGTAGGTTTATAAATTATAAAAAAATCTAGCCGTATATACAGTCCCACTACCATGGGCCTCATCTCATCTATAACAGAAGGTTTCAGCCTTAGTCCATCGCGTTGACATAGTGCAGGTTGAGAGACGTTACATGCTCGAATTTATGTATATGAATTGATTATAATCATTATGGATGATGGAAAATATCTTACGGAATCATAATACGTGAAAATTAATGCAACCGCAGTCACGAGAAAAAAACCACAATGAATTTTATTTTCGATAGATATAAAAACTTGTTTTGCGCATTCAACTGTGAATAAGTTAGGTACATACTTCAAACCATCAAAAACTCTGTAAATTGCCGCATCAGGTATGCGTTGTTATCCTAATTGGGGCCTGTGCATTCTGACGTCACAAAAGGCATTCAGTTGGACCCTTTGAAATTACGCCAGAGGCACACTTATACTTCCTTTTTTAATACAACTCAATGAGCAACTTGCTTGGGACCCTATTCTACCTGATAGTGTACTCGTAGGGCGGTGTAGGTACTTTTCGCTATTAAACAGGATTCCTCACGTTTCCTTCGCCAAGCGATAATTATTCATAAAGAATACACACATAACTTTAGAAAAGTCAGATATGTGCAATGTGCATCCTTGGGTTTTGAACAAGAAGACATTAGTCGCGGCAGTCCGTTCCGCTCCCAATTAAGCTATCTTCACTTTAAATTATTATTGCACGAGCTTCAATGTCTTACCAACGCTACACGCCTCTACAAGCACACTGCTGTTTGACGTTGTAAATAGACAAAAAAAATATCTAAACATACAAAACTTACTTGTACATACTAAAGTAATTCAAAGAACCAAAGTAAAGATAACATGTTGCAGTATACAGTCTTACTTATAAATTCGTCTTTTGTTTTAATCAATTGCTTTGCCACCAATTACCTTACTTATAAAATTGTTTTAGCGTTCAGAAGTGGTTAAGCATTGCTTAAATAGCAGTCGAAATTAAACATCGCCGATGATTACCAGTTTAAGAGCAAGCTAGTTAAGACGTAACCAAGCTTTGCTTTGCGAAATTTTAAGTCTGTTAATGTTTAATTCTTTCTATGTGTTTAAATTTCAAAGAGATAGCTTCTAAAAATACGATTAGAGCGCCGTTTTGCTTGAGGAAGGGGCTTAAGCTATAATTAACAAATGCGTAAGTAACAATAAATTTTCTATTGTCAATTATTATTAATGGAAACAACCATAAGTGTCATAGTAGATAGTACATTACACAATACTAAGTAACTCGGCTAACTTTGTTTTGCCATATAATATTTCTAATTGAATGATAAAAAAATAAACTATAAAGACTAGTTTCGGAGGAGTTTCGAGACTAATACTGTGACACGAGAATTTTATACATTATTATGTTAAAAATATACACTGATTTTAATAATAGACAAAAGTAATAAATTACTAAGAAAATATTTCTTACCTTTTGTCAAGGTGCCCGATATGGTATGCCCCCATCATGGGACGGAAATAGTGTAATGTTAAATCTTCATGACGATAGTCGGAGGATATTTGTGTCCTCCGGGGCACAAGGTGTGAAACCATAGGGGACCATGTGTTGCGTTCCGGGATCATCCTATGGTTTTACTTCGAACAGGCCGACATAATTGTCTCGACTAAGGGATACTCAGCTCTTGTCAATCGATATTGTATCTAAGGCCGCCAAAATGCCTTTCTGCAATGTTTAACACTTTTCTTACTTGAGTACAGTGATTGCATAAGAGTCACATTGGCATGTAATATGAACGTTTTAAAAATCAAAATATCCGTAAACTTAGATGCCTTTCTGCAATCTTTTACTTACTTTAGTACGGGTGCATAAGAGTCACTTTAGCATAAACTTATAAAAATAAACATATCCGTGAACCTATATTATGCTTCGAATTATAAAGTTATCAATAAAACGTGACTTAAGTCTGAAATACAAAGTATTAAAATAACAAAGATACAAAGATGTTATATTTGTTTTGTGCATAATTTGGCACGTATTGGATTTCTTTTGTTTTGTTTATATCGTAGAAACTTGGCGATCATGTCAAATGTGATCTTAATTAATATTGCTAAGAATAACAAAGGATATAAAATATAAATGTTCTAATCCCCAATTGTATATTATCCTTAGTATGACATCAAAATGTTCGTTCAGTAAGATGAGAAAATATTTTGTGCACTCAATAAATGTTACGAATTCGATGCCTTGAAGGTGGTTTGAAGCAACACTAAAACAAAAGGACAAACGTTTATTTCCATGAATGAAATATTTCTTGACTACATAATCACCAGACGAAATATCACATACTAAATACCCAGCAACAACTAACACAATACAGAATATTTAAATTAAAATAATAAAACCTTGAAATATGAGAATTGTTTGTGATAATAATATTTGTGAACATTTTTCATTCAGCTACAAGTTTAATTGAAAGACCAGAATACGAAACACAATATTCTTTGTTTATTCTTTGTGTCAGTTCTACGCATCGTCAATATTTTTGTCCTGGGGCCTTATTCTCTATCATATAAGTTATTTTGACAGTCCGTAACAAAAACGTAACACACCGTGTCACGTTTAACACAATAGAAATTGCTATACAGAATACCATTCCACACAAATTTCACGAAGATAACATGACACGACCGCGTTATGCGTTTACTGTGTCATACAGAATAAAGCTCCTGTCCTGAATCCCTTCATCCCCAACGTGTGTCAAATTTGAGTTTCTGTAAACTTCTACGATAGCTCCAGGCACACCATAAAAACTACTTCTGGTTATATTCAAAATATGAATAGCTGTATCTATGCATAAAATTTACGTCAAAGTAAACTATTGTATAAATGGCAATATTGATGGCTATCAGTGGCGAACGGTAAAATTTTCCAAAGGGGAACTCGACACGACAATTATAAGTACTAATATGCATAAATGCTGTCTACAAATCGTTCTAATCATAATTAGATTTGACATAAATTTCGAAAGGGAAGCCGGTAGGAATCGGGTTATATGGACTTTTTGCCACTGAATCTACAAAATATAATAAGAATAATAATTCTATATTCCTGTGTTCTGTGCAGACACCCGCAGTTACAGCTACAATCATGTTTTTTTTCCCTACTTTGGATGACGAGACGAGCCTGCCGTTCGCCTGATGGTAAGCGATACGACCGCCCATAAACAGTAGAAATACCATCCAACACTTTGAATTACAAAATATTGTTTGGTATTCCACTGCGCTCGCCATCCTGAGACATGAGATGTTCTTCAGTTGTTATTATGTCCAGTAGTTACTGGCTAGAATGTCCTTCACATCAGAACACAACAGTGACTACACACTGTTGCTTGGCGGCAGAAATAGACATCGCGGAGGTACCTATCCAGGCGGAAACTCACGTATGAGATACCACCAGTATATAAGAAAGTCTGTCCCAATGTTATAGTCTATACTCTATCGTATCGAAACGCGACAGCTTTGTTAGTACACGCTATTTTGTGAGTGATGAGTCAGTGGTATCGCTCCGGATGAACCCATTTGCTGATAAATGACAGCGGGAATACCACTTGGTAAATGTATTACTATATTTAAAAGTTAACGTTTGTCTAAACGTGCTAATCTTTTTCATTCAGGCTCGGTAAAGTGCTCCCACTGCACCTGATGGTAAGTGGAGTGGGGTCCAATAGAATGTCGACGGACGAGAGATGATTACACCTAGACAGTTGACACAATTATGCAGGCCTGTTGGTACCAGATATACATAGGCTGATCCCGGAACGCGACGCACTTACGTTGGCCACTACGGCGGGTTTTAACTTGTGTCTGGTGGTCGCTATCCGGGTGGAATAAAATGTATCCTATCAGCATACAACTACTGAGAACTTAGACAAATTGGAATGTTTCTATTGCAGTATTTTTCTGTTTTTTTTACTTGACAATTTGTTTGCTTTAACTACACTAATACAAATGTCATTCTCATACATTTTTTGTATTCTATTAGAGTTAAAGATTGTAAAAAGTCACTGTCTAAATTTTGTTGTCTAATTAGTAACTTCCTTTAGTAATACAAAACTACATTATCCATGAGTGCATATCAGAAACACAAGCGAAACCGCGAGCTTGTCCAGTAAACATATTTAAAAACTCGTTTTATATGTAACAATGTAAACATAAAATATTTATGGTGACCTCATGTTTATTGTGATGGGACAAAATATTCAGTTGATTTTTGTGGTCGGATAGTTAGAACGGTCTATGTACATTGTGAAAACGACTATAAGTTGTTGTTTTTAGGTCGGCTTTCCAAAATTCGGTTGAAGTTAATTAGGAGTGATAAGACTATCCAGCTGGTTTGCGAGCTCATTTGTAGATATCTATGCGTTCTATCTGCCCTGTTAAGTAAGTGGTGTTATCTTTGTTGAATTTTGTAGTAAACTTAGCTTTATTTAGGATTGTTAAGTTTTTGTCGAAGACGGTACGGTTTAGTTCAGATGTCAGTAAAACCCAATTCAGCCTAATAAAGTACATATATGTTTTTCGCTTTATTACATATTACGAAATATGGTACTTTCCGATCCTCAGTAAAATACATAGGTATTATCCACAGCACCCAAGTCAGATACAACTCCCACATCGTTCGGCTTACCTTAGCCAATATGTTTTATATTTATTATTATTATTTTGTAACTAAATAAAATGTACGTGTCACCTTATTTAAATAAGTTGTATACACTTCCATTTGGATTCTGACTAGCCATTAGATCCACTTTAATGTAATTAAGATTATTATTGTCAGTAATATGTTTAGTGTATCTTTATAAATAAATAAATATTATCCACTGACAATAAGAAATTTATCCTTTAATTTTATGGCCAGGCTGAAGAGCCACAAGATGCTTGACAACTGTCATTAGAGACATGATATAGAAGACATGAGGTAATCAACTTTTAGCTCAAACTATAACCGATACTTATAATTACAGAATATAAATTTGGGATATGATTGAGCAATACAAATATACTATAAGAACTTAATACAACCGACAGTTAAAAATAGCTTAATATGCCCCAGCCTTATATCCCACGGGTACAAATATACCACACAAAGGGTCCATTTGTAATTCCCTTTATTACTACACTTTATTGGATCTTTTACGACCGGCGTCGTATCCGCGTTCCGTCAACACTGCATTCTTTAGTGTTCGTTTATTCTGATAATTACTATTGTTTATTATGTACTTAGACTGTTAGATGTACTATAAATTTCCTTGTTAAGTTTGTACTTAGTTAGGATCGGTTGAAGAGTAGTTGAAGCGTTTGCCGCTAGGTGTCGCTATACCAAAGTTGTACTTAGTAATATTTATTGAATTTTATGCACTTTATAAAATACGCGTGAAGAAGCGATTAAGCAGGCCGATATAACTGTGCCGTCCGGGGATGTTTATAACTTACCGATCGACATGTTTTTGGCCATCTCTTCACTTATCATCAGGTGCAAAGAGGCCACCTTGCCTCGATAAACAAAAATATATATACCTACCATCAATATAATTCCAAAGCAAAACATTATATTCCAAGCAAACAATACATTAGCACATAGATACTACAATATAGGTACATAGAGAGATACCTATTATCTGCAATAAAGAACTCATAGAAACTCATCATTGGCCTTTGGAAAAAAAAAAATACATTTTATACTACAAATTGCCTTACTATTGTTATCGATAATGTTTAAACGTGTTTTACTCCATATTAGATTTAAAGCAAATCGCGCGGGAATCTAGCCTGCTGGCGCGCCTTGCATTAGACCTGTCCAGGCATGATGTAATGCGGACTATGTTAACGTCCACTCACATTGCACACAGTACACGCTGATCGTGTTGTAATTATTTCGTAAAATTTAATATGACGAAATTTTAAAGGCAGAAATATCCATGATTATTAATTATTTTTACGTTTTTCTTTCAACTGCGGGAACTAATCACTAACTAGACGTGAATTTAAATTCTTTACTTGCCAATACTTGTTTAGTTACCCAGATTAAAGGTGAAACAAAATGTATGAAAATGGACCTTGAGGTATCGCCTTAAAGAACAATATTTACATTCGAGCCTTTTGTGAATTCCCCAGATTGTGGGAGAACTCTTACATTCCGAACGCGTTTAAATGCCATCGCATTTAAAAGCCATCTTAAATAATACAATTAATCTATATATATAAAAATGAATTGCTGTTCGTTAGTCTCGCTAAAACTCGAGAACGGCTGAACGGATTTATCTTATCTTGGTCTTGAATTATTCGTGGAGGTCTAGGAAAGGTTTAAAAGGTGAGAAAAATTCGAATAATTGCCGGGAAAATCCTCAAAACAGCATTTTTCTATTTCCCATACAAACGTTTTCTAACTAATACGTAGAGTCAATTTGAGCTTTATTGCTATTGTATAAAGTTCACTGTTGTCTAAGCAATGTAGGTGTGTTCCTAACATCAAAGCAGTGTGCGTTGGAGCACAGAATATAATAATGTAATGTCGCGTTCTGAAACTCAACAAAAGTGATCTGGCGGACCCGACTAAATTGAACAGTCACAAAATTTAATATATCATTAGTTATTTGGTTGGCTTCACGATATTATTTCTTTTGTTTTTTTTGGATGGAGATTTGGAATGATAGTGCGAGTGCAAAGTGCAAAGACATAATAAATGGAGAAACAGACATTAGAATTGAAATTGAAAATCTCCTTCTCTTAGTTAATCTATCTATACTTATAATAAATCTGTAGAGAGGTCAATTCTGTACATGAAATATATTTCCAAAATAACTGGGGGTGATTAGGGATCGATACTGATGCCAAAAATGCAATTAGTAAAATTTTTGTCTATCTGTCTGTATAACCGTTATAGAAACAAAAACTACTCGACGGATTTTAACTTAACTTGGTACAATTATTTTTCATACTCCTGAGCTGGTTATAGTATACTTTTCATCACGCTACAATTAATAGGAGCATAGCAGTGATGGAAAATGTTGGGAAAACGGGAGAAGTTACTCCATTTTTTAAGCTTCCGTCATTTCGTGTGCAACCTTAATGGTTAAAAGTTCCTTCGATTTCACCAGGATCCCATCATCAGACCCCTGACCGGACAATCGGACCACCTGCATACCACCATAAATTAAAAAAAACATCCTGACAAATTGAGCACCTTCTCCATTTTTGAAACCCGAAATCCACGCGGGCGAAGCTGCGGGCGGAAGCTAGTTTATAATAAAACCTAGTCTATATGTATAAAGGAACATTACAGCTTTCTTTTACTTTGTACCTCCAAAAATCCCGTACAAAACTCACAAATGAACCCGTATATTGCATGCGGCTCTGCCTGCGTAAAAAAAATTTGCCACGATAAAAAGTACTCAGGAATCTGTCGTACTTATGAGTAATGTAGCTTCCTATTAGTGAAAAAAAAATCGATTTAGTAGTTCCTGAGATTAGCGCGTTCAAACAAACACTCTTCAGCTTTATATAATTTTAAAATTCCTCATAGAGTCGACGCGCGGTCGATCACAGTCGATAACAAGCCGGAGCTGCTGTTATCGGTCGGACCACTTACCCGCGATAATGGTAAAAGCTACAAACTAATTTTAACTGCTGGTTAAAATGTTTACTAATCATTATAACGTAATACTAGTGATGACTAATTAGATGCATTGATAACATTGTACGAATAAATTGCAGTCGTTAAATAAACCGAACCTTTGTTGTAAGCTGGAAAACTAAATATTTTTTTAATGTAATACCATATATATACTAAAATTATAATAATCCTGAGCAGACCACTTTATTTCACAGTAGCAAATACAGGAGATTAAAACAAAATAAGTAAGTAAATCTATAATATTATTCTGGAAAAACTAGCAGAACAATGGGAAAGTTTTTGCCCAACTGTGGGACATACCCCATGTTCGATAAAAATAATACTCTAAATCAATCATTTACACACGAGATAAATCCTGTATTTTTATTTTTTTAAAACTAGTGAGAGGAATAATATACTTATGTGAACGTGACATAGAGTTCAATCAACAGTTCTGTCCACTGTTGAAAATAATTAATCACTCGCCACTTCCACACACAGACAAAGGATGACTCATTTAAAGTACAACGCAAAAACAAAAGAGCAATGCATCCAATCCAGCTTTGTGTGTTCTCAGAAATTATTTGTCACTTTTCGTCGAGAATACATTTATATTAGTACGTTGCAGTTTACCGCCACCTATTATCGAGTAGAGGAATTTATGCAAACATTGGTTCGTTACTGTTTAAGTTATTATTATAACGTTGTAACAGATGGCGCTGTTCATAATAAAATGCTATATGTATGCGATTTTATATTCAGCATAAATCATCGTGATTCGAGCCCAGCCTAATCCAAGGCATCTTCTAACATCATCACTGAACTTCACAGACCTTTACCACATTAGTTGTATTGGACTCTTTCTTCCGCCACAACACGATTACCCTTTTACTTTTGATTCGCAAACTTGATGATGCGTCTAATGGCCACCTATAATGACAGAATATGACTCAATCACAATAATCGTCATTCTACTCTACAGAAAATGGAACTGATTCGGAAATATTTCGGTAAATACGATTCACCTGATTGAGTCACAATTTTATAGTCACTCATACGCACTCATGCCATCACGAAGAGGTGGGCAGGGAATAACGATTTTGCGATCTGGGCTCCCAAAGTTGTAGTCATATAAAGTCATACGACGCAAGACATGAGCAAGACCCTCTTGTTTGGAATTCAAAATCACAATACAAAGACAAATTTAATATCTAACTTTCTACAAGAACATTAAAACTTTGGAGACATTTAATGTCACTATAAATTGTATGAAAACATTCACCCCTAAATTACCCAGTGAATCATATTAACGCTGTCGTTTCGTACGAACAGGGGCAAGATAAAAATATTTATTTTTCATACCTACATTTATGTCGCGATAATGTACCAGATAAGATAGTTATGGACTAATTTTGTCGCTAAATTGGAACATTTCGTGAACCGTTTAGTTTATAGAATGGCTTGGATGTATTTTTATGCATCAGTGCCATTAGTGTGATATGAAAAAATTAAATAAAAAAGTAAAGCAAATTAGTATGATGCGTCTTCTAGAATAATTTAAATTAAGAATTCATTATTTTTTCTTAATTACATCAAGGTTAGCAAAGGTCTGTCCAGGCATGTAAAAAAATGTGTAACAAGGAGATTTAATATTATTTTCAAAGACATGAAATTAATAATTGCATAACATAGTCACTGCGAAAGAATTTGAATCATGTCATAACTTGTTCTCCGTCTTATGGCTTACTTAATTATTTTCAATAGCCGTTCTTTTTCTTTACAACAATTGGATCGCTCAAAATATAGGTAACATTCTGATAAAATATATGTTACTACGTTTAAACCAAATTCGTATAACTTATTAATTATATCTATTTATAAATTATTCACATATTAAGTAGGTATTGCATTTTTTTATACACACAGACACAGTAACAAGATCAATCCCATGAATGTGCATGGGTGTTTCGAACCTAAAACATCAGCTCACCAGTTATAATCCACCGAAGCAGTCATTAAAATTGATTTAGATACCTAAGTTATTAATACAATATAAAACATCGAAAAACTACGATTACTAGACAGATTTACCATTTATCTTGTTTATGACTAAAATATGCGACGGCAAAGAATTTATTTTTGACATTAATATTTCCAAATTCGTTAAAAGCCATAAGTCGTCTGTAAGACAGACTTGTAACAGCATCAGTCCTTTATCCATTTCCAGAGCAGTAGTGATTTGACGTCATCAAAATTTAGCCAACTATGTCAACTCCCATGTAGGAAATGAAATCTCGTGAGATTTTAGATCTACCTTACCGAGATCTCGCGAGACCATGAATCCAGACTCGCGAGAACTCGTGCTTTACGGGATTTCGCGTTTGCATTCCCTACTCCCATGTAATTGGGTTCGAGGGCAGGCCTATTCCAAATTATTAATACGAGCCAAAATATTGGATACAATGTTCTATTTTTTTCTTCAAAAGGCAGACGAGCTAATGACCGTGATGGTAAGTGGTCAACGTCGGCAATGCCACAGGCACAGTCAAGCCGCTGTCTACAGTAAACAGTTGACAGTACAAAACTTTTATAAACCTCGTTTGAAGAACGTGTCATAACGCCAACTTAGACTAGTAGAACTTAAAAAATCAATATAAACATACTATGTACTTATATATAGAATTACAATTTATTAAGCTTTCAGTATTAATTTAAATGCAAATGCCCTTCTCTCGCCAAAATGTTTAAAGAATTGACGCAACATACTTTTACAGCTGTTGCAGAAACTATTTGACTTTATATAAACGACTAGCGGTCTCCTGAGGTCATCCCTCTCCAGGGAGTGGGGATCAATATTGAGCCCATATCTTAGGTAAAAGATATTTACGGTAAGTACTGATACTTCAAGTCCAAAAGTTAAAAATATCCTTAGACTATATTTATTAGACGTACATATTTTTGAACATTTTTACACTTTAATATAAGTAATATGTCATAAAATATTAAATATGTGTAACGAAGGTATCCGCTTTCGGTTTAAATCTCGAGCTCTTCGCGGACTCGTACGTATAACGCACTGCCATTGGCTCCCGATGACGTGATTTACGCGCTCCGCCAATCGGAGCGCGACGTGATGCTTACGTGTGAACTCTGTCACAAGGTGGCGGTGGATGACAGGCGCGCGCACGACTAGCCCCGTGCGATGTATACATATTTGTCTCCTAAGTAATTGTTTTCTCCCAAATAAATATAGTTTTGATTGCTGTACGAGTTTTCACTTGTTTATAGTGGCGCCTAACTAGCGGCCGATCACGTAGCCGAGCCTAACAAGTTCGTTAGACATTTATAATAGTTGTTGGAGAAGCATGCCGTTCCCATGCAAAGGGTTGCTACCCGTCGGGGCCAAGGCCAGGCTGCCGACAAGGAAGAACCCCAGCCCACAACTTCGGATTCGGAGCAGGAGATCACCTTTGTCGGCCCGTCTGCCCAGGCATCGACGCCGACGCCGACCGCGCCGGTACCGGCCGCGACGTCACCGACAACGGATCATATGTTCAAAATCATGGAGCTATTCGCCAGGTCGCAAGCGGAAGCGAATCAAAATTGTTAGAAACGATTATGGCAAACACGACCTCGGCCTCACCCGAAGCCGGCGGTGTCATCAAAATGAAGTCAGCGGGTAACTTCAGCAAATGTTCAGCCCGTTTCGACGGAACAACAGGAGACGCAGAAACACTCGAAGCATTCATCGATGCGGTCTTGGTGTTCAAAGAGTGTGCCGGAGTGACCGACGAAAACGCAGTACGAGGCCTGCCGATGCTTCTCACCGGAAACGCAGCAGTCTGGTGGCAAGGCATCAAAAGGACGTCCACGATTGGGAGGATGCCATCGCAAGACTCCGCGGAATGTACGGCATCGTGAAACCGGCGTATAAACTGTTCCGTGAGATCTTCGCCTATGAACATACACTACCGGAGCGCAGTGAAGTGTTTGCCTGTAAAATTAGGGCCCTAATAAGCCAGCTACCGTACGATTTGTGTGACGCGGCTAGAATAGATATCGTGTACGGCTTATTGGACCGTAAGATACGTAAACGTTTACCCCGCGAAACTGTGAATACGTTCGAACAATTAATTGTAAAATTACGCTGTGTCGAGGAGTCAATGGCAGAGGTATGTTGTCGAGCCAAAACTGTAAGTAAACCCAAAATATCTACCAAAGTACATAATAATGTGCCTAACAGTGCTCGCGATTCGGTCTATAAACCTATACCTACCCCCTTAACCCCAAACAGTGCCTCCAAACCCCAACGTAAACGCTGTTCGTATTGTAGGAACTATGGTCATGATATAGATGAATGTAGGAACTATAAAAATAGTATGGAAAAACGTTCTTCCGCAGGTGACCAATCCATACGTTGTTACGGGTGTGGACAACTCGGCGTAGTGAAATCTAAATGTCACAAATGTAATAATAATAATGCAAAAGCTCCTTCAGACGCTTTATCGTTTAATATGATAAAATGCGACGATTGTTATTCGGATAGTTCCGTCCCCGATAATTCATATACCTATAACAAAACATCGCCGACCGACCGGAGCATAGCGCCTTATTCTGACAAACGTACGTATTCTGGTAAACACGGTTGCTATAGTAATTATAATACAACTGTTCCAGTAAATTTTTGTGATCGTTTACGATTGGTTCCCGAATGTGAACGAATAGCACCCGATAGCCTCAGCGCCGTTTCTACGGATATTGTCGATGTGAGATATTCCGCACCCCAGAATAATACCGACCACGACCAGTGTCACGCTGTGGTAAGCATTAGTGTTTTGGGGGAAGCCGGCGTTGCTATCATGGACACAGGAGCTACGCACTGTATTGCCAGCTCGTTGCTGCACCGCTTATTTCAGAGAGCCGGTGTCCGCTTTTTGAAGTCGCAGCGAAATATACGCTTAGCCGATGGTAACGAAACGTTACGTGATTGTTACTTATATACGGTTATGGTTAAATTACAGGATCGTGAGATACCTACTACGTTTATTGTGATCCCTGGGGCGGACGCAAGAACGCTTTTGGGTTGCGATTTCATCAAGCGTGCCGGCATTGCGATCAACTTACTGGAAGGGAAGTGGAGTTTCACCTCTACACCCGACCGCGTGTACGACTTCGTGCGATCGTACAGTGTAAAGTCCGCAGGAGGAGCGGACCTTCTTTGCACCGACGCCTCGCCTTTGAGCTTGAGGCCCGATGAAGGTGCCCATCTGTCCGAAGAACAACGGGCCCAGATGAATGAGATGATCGCCAGGTACGCCAGCCGTTTCGCTGTGGAAGGTGAGCCTACTGGTTTTATAACGCATCGCATTAAGACGGACGAGAAGCAAGAACCCATAGCTTCTCAACCATACCGCATGTCACCTGCAAAGGTGGCCATTTTGGAGAAAGAGTTGGACAAACTACAGCGCGCTGACGTTATCGAGGAGTGCGAGTCCCCGTGGGCAGCCAACATCGTCCTGGTCCCTAAGAAGGATGGAAGCGCACGACTTTGTATAGACTATCGGAAGCTAAATGCTGTTACAGAGCCCGATAGATACCCGTTGCCGCGCATGGACGATGTGCTGCATGCTGCTAAGACGACAAACTTCATGACAACTCTTGATTTGCAATCCGGATATTTTCAGGTGTCTGTGGCAGAGGAAGATCGCGACAAAACTGCGTTCATCACTCCGATCGGTACCTTTAGGTTCAAGCGGATGCCGATGGGCCTCCGCAATTCCGGGGCTACTTTCCAGCGCCTGATGGATAGATTTAAATCTAACCTACCAGGTACTACTCTTTTATGTTATCTCGATGATCTAATTGTCCTTTCTGATTCTTTCACCAAGCACTTGGAGGACCTGCAAGCCGTCTTTGATAGGCTACCCAACCGTTTATCCTTAGGACCGACAGCAGTGGCTACTGTCTAGGGGCGGTCCTAATGCAGGGGGAGGGGTCCGATGAGCGCCCCGTAGAATACGCTAGCCGCCTGTTAACCCAGGCTGAACGGAACTACACGACGACTGAGAGGGAAGCACTAGCTGTAGTGTGGGCTGTCGGTAAGTTCCGCGGTTATATTGAAGGGGCACAGATTATTGTTAAATCAGACCATCAACCGCTGAAGTGGTTGATGAGCATTAAGTCTCCGAGCGGTCGTTTGACTCGGTGGGCGCTTACTCTACAGGAATTCGACCTGCGCATCGAGTACACCCCGGTAAGTCGAATGTAATCGCCGACACACTGTCACGCCCCGCCTGTACAGAGGAGGCGGGCCGTTGCGACCTATGTCACGCAGTTGTTGATGTCCCGTCAGAAAGTGTGTCCAACTACAGAGACTTGCAGCTCCAAGATCCAGACGTCAAAAGATTATGGAGGACTTGGAAGCAACGGACGAACCGTTTAGGGGGAGACCGTGGGCAGACCGCGGTTATATCATGTCCGACGGTGTACTTTACAGGTACAACCCGGAGCCCAGCGACGACGACGATGCCTGTCTCGTCGTCCCGATTGGTCAGAGACCCAAAATTCTGTTTGAATACCACGACGCCCCGACAGCAGGTCATCTAGGTGTTGAGCGTACTCTGCAGCGCATCGCTTCGCGTTATTATTGGCCAGGCATGAGGGCATCCGTGACTGATTATGTCAAACAGTGTACTTCGTGTCAACGTTACAAAGTTGACGCACGTAAACCAGCGGGGTTGGTGCAGTCTCCGGCTGCAGCGCAAAGGTTTGAGGTAGTTGCTGTAGACCTGTTCGGTCCCCTTCCCGTCACAAAGTCGGGTAACCGGTGGATCCTTATTGCCGAGGATGTCTGTTCCAGGTGGGTGGAATTGTTTCCATTGCAGAGTGCTACGAGTATTCTTTGTGCCGAAACTTTAATCAATGAAGTTTTCTTACGCTATGGTGTTCCTCGCAGGCTCATTAGCGATAACGGCGTGCAGTTTATCAGCGAGGTAATGCAACAGGTATGCTTTGCATTTGGTATAGATCAGGCGCTGACACCTTACTATCACCCTGAGGCGAACCCGGTCGAACGCAAAACCGCGACCTAAAACCACAGCTAGCTGCTTACGTCGGTCAAGACCATTCCACTTGGGATGTTCATTTGGCTGCTGTCAGGTTCGCGATGAACTCAGCCGTTACACATAGTACATCGTTTTCTCCGGCTATGCTTATGTTTGGACGAGAGATTCGTGCGCCTGCAGATGTCGTGCACGACATGCGCACTGTTCTGGATGGCGACAGGTTTGTGGCTAACTTCACGCCCTACTTGAAACGTCTGACAACGGTCTTAATTGATGCAAGAGATGCGCATGAAAAGGCTCAGGCAATTCAGAAAAGGTACGCGGACGAGAAACGTCGGCCCGCACCCGACTACAAAGTGGGCGATCTAGTGTTGCTAAAACTCATGGGTCCAACGATACCGTTCGTGGTCAAACCCCTAAATTCATACCGCGACGCGACGGACCTTATGTCATAAAAGAAGTGTTGAGTAGTACTACTTATCGCCTAGAGAACGGCGACGGCGATACTTTAGGGAAGTATCATGTGTCTCAGCTGACACCATTTGTCGGCCAGTCGGAATCTCCGGTACGCGAAAAACGTGGGAGAGGTCGCCCGCGGAAAAACTGTTAGTCTTTTATGGGCAATTACTTGCCTTGCCTTTGGGGATGCTCGTATACTTTTGTGGGTCGTTTTTTTATATATTTTATAGCTGTGTAAAAAGCTATTCCAAACGCGTGGGCGCATTGTTTGGATTAGAGGGGAGGCTGTAACGAAGGTATCCGCTTTCGGTTTAAATCTCGAGCTCTTCGCGGACTCGTACGTATAACGCACTGCCATTGGCTCCCGATGACGTGATTTACGCGCTCCGCCAATCGGAGCGCGACGTGATGCTTACGTGTGAACTCTGTCACAAGGTGGCGGTGGATGACAGGCGCGCGCACGACTAGCCCCGTGCGATGTATACATATTTGTCTCCTAAGTAATTGTTTTCTCCCAAATAAATATAGTTTTGATTGCTGTACGAGTTTTCACTTGTTTATATATGTCATAAATTATTTTACTGTTCTATGCCATACGTAGGTAATTTAAATATTCGTACGCCATAGCGTACGAATATTTAAATTACCATATAATAATATGCTCACAGTTTATGAAATATTAATAAACTACAATATAATAATATAATAAATCATTGTAACGGTCTACATAAAATTGTTATGTAAACCATTTTCTTCCCTAAAATCCCATTTTTAAATATTATGGTCTAAAATTATTCCTAATGGCTAACTAAGCTACGTTAAAACAATGCAGTTTGAATATGAACTTTGGTCGATGGAGCTCTTTGTCCACTGGCTGTAACAATGTAGTGCCTTTGTCACATAGGTACTCGATGTTTATAAATATAAGGCGCTTAGCGCTGCTTGACTTCTACGAATAGAATATGAACGTCATAATCACATTACATAGAAGACCAAAGAATGTTAGAATGTTTAGGCACGTTAACATTCTAAATAAGTAAGATATTATGCTCTTAAAAACCCCGTTAAAACGGCTTAACATAACATACCCATGAAAGACATTATCTACTACAGGTAAATTGTTATCAACGTGTAGGCAGTATGACATCACCTCCTTTGCTCGTCCCCGACCATTAGACAGCCGGACATTTGTCACCGTCTAAAGGAAAATAAATACAAATCTTATCTGGCATCCGATATGGCTAAAAAAGTTAAAAATCAGAGGTCACGTTATACTGGCGTTTATGGCGTTCCAAAACCTAATCCCTTGAACTTGAGCGTGTGGAACTGAGGTAAACAAACGTCGCGCAATCCGTTGACGCGCATTTGTCATTTCGAACGCACGCGACTCGGTAGACGGCAGCGCTAATGTCGTACGCGCGCTCTCAACGATTTCTGAACGTATCGAAATTTGCAAATTAAAAAATAACGCAACAAAACAAAATAAACATTCGTTTTTCAAAATTGGAATGGTGCGGGTGTGTGTTCAGCCAGTGCAGAAATAATCGTTAATGGTTCGTTCGCAGTTATTTCGTAGTGTTTGTGATTTTTTTGTTATCAATAGTTGTGGTTATTCTTGAAGGAAACGGCAAATGACCGATAAGCTGCTGATACAGCAACATTTGATACGGCTTTTCGATTTTTGTAGTACCGGTTTGTAGTAATTTTTTTATTTTTTTTCTGGTTCTAAATTCAAATTCAATATGCAGTAGTTCGTACTGAGTTTCACAGTGGAATTTGCGGTAGGTTATACAAAACATCTCATAAACATTTAAGATTTAATACTAATAAAAACATCTGAGTGATGTAACGTTATATAAACCCGTTATTTTTTACAAGTTCACATATAACGGTTCTCATACTAAACTCATTGTAATTTTTTTCTCACATGAGTTCGTTTCACTTCTCGGTCCGAGATTATGATAGCGTGATACATAAGTAATTAAATGCTAATTATTTAACACAAACCGCATCTCGAAGTATTAAGACATGATTCGTTTCATAGAATTAATGCAAATTAATTATGAATTGTATTTCTTTTTGTCTCGTGATGTGTATTTCTTATTGATAGTTGAATTATTAATTATTATGCTGTACTTATTTACAAAACCTATTGTTTGGGCTGTATCGACTTGTTGCCTATTTTATTGTTGGTAAAGAAATAAGAGTGCCTAATACTTAGATAGGGAGGTACGTACCGATGTCATAAATATTTAAAAAATGTGTTTGAAACCGAGGGCCCGCTCGCGTAATTTTTCCCAGATTAAATTTAGGGAAGTAATCAAATCAAAATTAAACACGTATACTCTAGGCTAAATAGCTAGTAGAATACCTACTAGCTACTTAGGCGGCTTTCTATTGGCGAAATAATTTAATTAAGTATATACTTAATATAATATATTAAGAATTTCAAATATTTTTTAAAATCTGTTCATTGGTTCTAAAGAATATTACAAACTAATTTACGAATTTAGTTCTTCATTGGTACTTACGTACTATTTAGTTACATATTTATTTGTGTAGAAGTGTAGATAAGCCTCAACTATTTAGAAATAATATTATCGGTGGAATTGTATTTCCAATAATTAATCTGAGATATTCTGATAAATAAGTAAGTTCGTTACGTAGGGAGGTAGGTAAATGTTCATACCTAAATATCTTATATATCTCTACATAAGTATTTAGGTCTTAGCATAATGTACTAAAAAAATCTATAACTTCCATAAGTGGCATGATTTGAAATTGGAACGACGCTGTAGATGATAGGTACGCGCCAAATGAGCTAAATTGAATTCCATATCCAATATCCACTGAACTGATCTATCATCTATCGATATCGAATATATTTCGCAGGAAAAATCTTAGCTTACTTACCTAAAATGTATGTGCATTATATAGTAGATACACAAAAATATAGTAGATACCTAGTTATAATTTTTCGTAAGAATCTCGGTTCAGCTTATTTACGCTGCCAGTTTTGACAAAATCTAATTGTTATAATTCCAACCACGTCACGAATTAATTGAAAAGTCACTCGTGTTCATTGATTTAGTAAAGTTTGTTTTCCAAAACACGTATCGCATTCCGGCACAAGTCACAATACTCTGTAATGCAGGTGCCACTGTGAGTTATTGTTTGGATTTTGAATTTGAACCTTATGAATATTGTAACACGTGGATAATTCGTGGGACCGTTCAAAATATATTTGGATCCCTTATTTAATACGAACGTCCAGGCTATGTGTTTAATTTAATTGATGCAAAAATGTACTCAACGGTTTTGAAATTATTAATATCCTGGGTAACCTACGTTAGGATAATTAAATTTTGATATCTATTAATGAAAAAAAGTACACTTTTTATTTATAATATATGTATAACCATACTTGTCCGTACCTTCTTGGACATAAACATTATAATAGCAAGATACAAAATTGTTGCCTAATTATTGTTTGCTATGTTTTTTTATACTCAGCCTACAGCTTAATAATTCAATCTAAGGAAATCTCATCAAATTGTACATAGCGTTTCTATTTTAAAAATCCGTGGTTGCTCATTTCCATTCGTAAATATGATTTTATGATGCGCCTAATTACGTGCGGAATTAATAGCTGTTACAAAAAACAACTCTTGGAAATCATAATTCGAGTGTTTATGCTCTCATTATGAATAAGTCATTTGTTTTTTTTACGTCGTTTTTAAGTGGGCGATCTCATTACTGCGATTGCGTTTGGGTTTAAAGTTTTATTTTTGCAAAAAAAAACAAAACCTAATTACCAATAAAAATAGTGTTATTATTTTGAAACGGTATGATTTTGAAAAACAACACGTTACGTTGGACGACTTCATGGTAGATAATTTGATTAAAAAATAGAATATATAAGGATATTTATATCGATATGAATATATATTTAAGACGGATATTTCCTTATATTATTTTTTCTGGGACTAGTATGCGACATCTTTTTTTTTATTTTCAAGTTAAACTCACGCGAAACATCCCAACCCTATTACATTTTGTAGCTAAAATTATAATTTTTTTATCTACGGAGACCAAACGTTTGCAGTAGGTACCTACCTAAAATTGTCAGCAAACAGGGTAGGTAATAGTTTTGCTATTCAGATGTAGTCTGTAAGATTCTGAAAGGCCCCTATCCCCCTCGATCTACAAACTCTTTACAAAAAGGTCAACAAACACTATTTTGTTATTTGCTCGTGACTATTCATAACCGAAAATCGTTTGCTTTTATATTTTGTTTTATTATAGGTCTTATGCCAAAGGCTGCCAAACAAATTGGACACTCTTATACTCTATGCCTCACGTTGACAGTGCGTAAGAAGCACGTAACGCACCGCGTCGCGTTTAAGACAATAGAAAATGACAGACCATTCTGCACAAAATCCACTCAAAGGCTGTGTTACGATTTAACACTGTCATAGAGAATAAAAGTAATATATAATTAAATATGTAATAAAACCAAAGACAAACAACAATTAAGCTATGAAGAAAATCTAACATAATAGCTTTAAGGTTAGCATATATCTTCATGTGGTACAATATAATGGTTTATTTTTTTACGGCGGCTCACCGCCTGATATAAACCTTCGTAGTAATTACTCAATTAATTAAATATATTGAGACGTCTATTTTGGTTAAAGAATATAATGTTTTATTATAATTAATTTATAATCATGATATGTCTAGAACTAAAATAGACGTTACGAAATATGTTTAGTCTCAACCGAGGTTTATTTTATTAGCTATTTTGTTGAGCGATTATTCAAAATGCTGCAAAATATATTACCGCAAAATACAGTAGAAAAGCGTCTTTTAATTTTCACCCGACTTCATAAACCGTAAATATAGCACTTATTTCATAAAATCGTAATTCTTGCGACTTTTGAACTGCTTTAATTGATCTAGAACTGTACTGTATTAACATTGAGTGTTTCCTTCTTGGTCGCACCTGGATTAAAACTGTATTGTATTTTAGTAAAGAAATTGTTTTATTCTTTAAAGCAATGAAATGCTAACTTATCTTTAGCTGCTGATTAAATTTGATTTGTAACAGTGCGATACCGTATTAGTTTTGCAGAAGCGAATAGGAATGATTTATTTTTTGATCCGCAAAATGCATTAAATATTTTCACATTTGCATTGTTTTTAATAGATCTATTATCATACTTAACAATACTCTATAGTAATTTAATAGGTCTCATAAGAATGTCTCGGACTTAAGCTCCAAGGGCTCTGGCTTAAGGCAATACCAGAATCTACTTACTAATTAATGCAGTTACTTATTCGTAGCAAAAAATAAGTAAAAATCGTTTTCGATCCGAAATCTTTGGCAGGCTTTTTCGAAATAGAGCGCATAAATAATTATTCATGAAAGTACTCATATAGCCCCTCACAACTGACTACAAATAATAATCTAATTCTATCATAATAAACTTCATATTAAAGCGGATGTATTTAAAAATAATCATAGACAAAATAACATACATCTAAACAATATTGTTTATAACACTTTTAGTAGAATGTTCGGGATATTTTTCTTAGTAATGAAAATGTAATTAAAACTCATTGTTTATAACAGATTAAACATAACTATTTATGATTCGGTTCATACATAAACGTCATAGACAATACAGATGAAAGCCGCGAGCGTGAAAATGAGATTTTTAAACCTATATTTAAAAAACAGGTGTTGGCTTAATTTTTCTGCACAGAAAATGGTATTTTTGGGGTGATTTTTTTTTGTAAATGACAAAAAATATTTATAAATGATTTTAAAATTTTTAAGTAACATTTTATTGATAATATTTTTTGTATATTATAAATGGTTCTTGCTCTTGCGCACGCACATGCAATATTATCATTTCCGATCTATTTCTCGTGTGAATCGTAAAAAGCTATTTCATAATGCTAAAAGTGGTATACAGTAGTGTTATAGTAACAGTTACTAACAGTTACGAAGCACGGAGATCATAGAATACGCACTTCTTGCAATACTTCCACTTAATTTATGTAGGACATTGATATGATGGCTTAATGAAATATCCGGATAGCAACTGCCTTACATTTTTGTTTTAGGAAGCAATTTAGGTCACTATGCCCTTGGTGTCTAGAAAAAAATGTACAATTAATGAAATATGTCTTTTTATATTGCTAATAAAAAATACTTATCATTTAACTTCAAGCTTAAACGAAATACTGCATAACTTTACCTAGCCACTATCAAATATGTCTCTATTTCTTCGTGAATACATTTTTGAACACGAAAATAATATTGGAAAGTATCAAGACATCTGGCAAGCTATCACTAATAGGTACTATTAGGGTGACCATGAACTTTATGTTATAAGTTTTAACCAATAAATACATGTTTGAAATTCCAAAAAGCGTACAGGCGCCTGACTCATGCTTTCCCTGACTCAACGGTCGCTTGTTTTGGTTGAAATGCTGTAAAGGAATTTTACGATCACGTAGGAAATTGTTGGAATAACTCCATGTTATCTTACTGGATAACATAAATTGGGAATTTGGGATTAAGTGATCTACGTTTTGTATTGTGGGTTTGGATTCGACGTGTATTGGACTGTTTTAATAATTATTAGGGTTTTTGAAATACAACATTTAATGCCAATAATGAGATCAATGCAATGATGCATTTGGTAATTTAAGTCTGCTATTAATAAATACAATTTTAAGTTGGCTGGTTTTGCTAGTTGGGCGTAGGTGAAAAATATAGGCAGGCCTTATTTTTTATTACGACCCGATGTGTATTTGAGATCAAATAAGATTTTTGTTGTATATGATAATAGAAAAACACACTTCTAAGGATTCTATATTCTTTTCTATAAAATATGGACGTTTTGATCTCTCTTTACGCGCGAGAAAACGTTGAAAGATAATTTCTTCGACGCCGACAGTTGTTATTGCAGCTGCGGGACTACTAGACTAAACTCTTCAAGGTATCCTTGAACTAGATCAAGCATGGTCAACCTGTTACACAATTTTAAATTATGAGGAATTGTCACATAATTTAACTATAAAAATGATACATAGGGTACATCAATTGCAGGTTTGTTTTAATACGAACTAGCGTAATGTTCATTGCCTAAAGGTCTGTATAACACGAATCCTGCCGGCTTTGTTTTCGCATTAAAACGATTTGCAGACTGCATTTATGCATATTAGTACCTATATTATATTGTGTAGGGTTCCTTTTCGGAAAATTTAATCTCTTACCCCTGGTGAGGTTGGAATATAGCGGAACAAGACGCGCATCTTGTCTAAACTACATTGCTAAAGTAATTCTAACATTCCATGGCTTGATCAACATATTAATCCACTTAAAAAAAAAACAGGATACATGTTTCATTTTGCGCTAAATGTAGCTCGCGACGGTCATATTATTTAAAACATCTTGTACCAGCCCGTTAGTCCATAATTATCGCAAATGCAGTAACCGGCTCCCGCTGTAGGCGCCGGTGACACGTTTCTAATAATAACCTTCATTTAAAAAGTAAACATGGCCTGTTTAGGTTACTCGCGGGTGTACACCAGCGAACAGGGTCCTGGGTCTTTCGTATGCAGGAATCGGTCTATTACCGCTTTGACTACTACCGCCATGCTGGATGCCGCGTATAATAGATTTCTCTGAGACTTATAAATATTAATAATACCAGCTCTGTATATACTATGCCGCTGCTGGAACCGTGACCTAACTCGAGGGAAGAAGTCCATGCCTCTACTACTACTGAAAGGGGTTTAGGCTTTAGTCCAACTTGATTGATCAATACGGGTTGGTAGATTTCACATGCTTTCCAAATCTTCTGAAATTCTGAGGTAGGTAGATTTCCTCACCTCATAATTTTTTCTCTATCGCCAAGCAATGTATTCCGGTTTGATGGCTGGTTAGCGGTTCGCGGTTGCCAGTTTTAGGTAAAATGGAATTAAATGTCTTATGAGTAATGTCCAAAGATGAAGATCGTAGAAATGTAATGTGAAAGATGTGGATACTGTTTACGAGCTGATGTCCAAGGTACTGCTCGCCAACAACCGTCAGAGAAACTATCTATCTATAGTATATCCCACCTATAATATTGCCTTTGTTTCCACGTCCTTAACGCGGTTGTAGTTACAGCTCATAAGTGTGAACACGGCTTTAATTGGCGTCAAAGCGAATTGTTCCGAGAATCGATTCATACTTTAAACAAATAAGTAGTATTTCTTTTGATATTAGAGATGATCTGATTTTAAGATATGAAATTGATTGTTTTAAAAGCATACAAATATCAGGCGCATTTAAAATAATTGGTAATAAATACCACCTAAGTACAATTATAAAATTCACATAAAAACCTCTTGCAATATAGATTTTTGTACAAAAACTACACTAAAGAAAATAGCAACTCGAAAAACTAAGATATAATTTCTTTCTCATTTGCAAATAAGCCCACGTGGTAACCTATAATTTGACAGCACAATAGCATCCACTTACCGTTAAAAAATCCATGTACTTTTACTGTTAGATACCTTATTAACATAAATAGATATTTGTTTAGAAATACATGTCTAAAGACTCAAGACTTAAGAGCCATTATTCTGGAACGAAAGCTACGATAAGACAAGAGACCAAATGCTATGTTTTCTAAAAGTTAATGATGTGTGATTATTTCAAACGTCTTAAAACAACCACTTTATGGATCTATAATGTATGAGAACACTTTAAAGTATAACAATAAGCTACTTCAACGAATTGTTTTAAAAACGATATCTTTATGTCAGAGGCCGTCCGAGTATTACGTAACGAAATTTTTGAAGATTTTTGAGCTCCCTCCAATGTAACGCGTCGTAACGTTTTCCTGTACGCCCCTGCCCACCTCCAAAAGTTATGTAACTCTAAAGTGTTTTTTTTTCTAATATTCACTCTGTTTCGCAAAATACCGGAAAGTCGCTAAAATACCTTTGATATTGTTTTAAAATAAAAAAAAAACAATGTTACATAACACTTTGTACGAAAATCCCTCCTGCCTTTGTAACGCATCGTAACGTGTTACAAGACACCCCTCCCCTCATATTGCAATACTTGAACGGCCCCTTATGCCGTTAGTGCAAAGTAATAAAAAAATAAATTGTCTCAAAAAAATCCGTTGGGTAACAACTAACAATCTATTTTGTTCCTAATTAATTACAAGGCAAGACAATGCGTGTCAAACGTCTATCATACTGACCGGGTTTTTAAAATATCGAATAACATTGACAGGATTGACGTCTGTTAAATATGAATTTCTCTTCTGTCCACCCACGCGAAGGTGTCTCGATAGATGAGCCAAAATGAAACGTAAATATGAGGCTGTTCGTTTGCATTATCTTTGCAAACCTATAATTAATGAAATAAAAAATAACAATCGAATTGGAACCTCCTCCTCATTTTATATCGCTTAAAAAGTAGCCATGCCTCGATAGATATCCAATATGACAACGATGCGGAGAATTAATGAGTTTCTTACGCTCATACGTTAAAATTATCTCAATGAATATCCCATAAATCAAATTAAAGCAGAAAAAGTTATTAAAGCAATTACTTCGAAGGATATTAATTGTAAGACATAGATTAATTAGGACGAGATGGCTAACGATATTAGCATATTTTAAAAATAGAACATCTGCCATTATAGTAGAAAAGAAAAAAGTATTTATTGCGGCCAAAGAGGTTGACTACTAATGAATACTTAAACCTTTGTGAATCTAAATACCGGATAAAAGGTGCGGTCGGTTAAGCTTAATAAATGGAAATCAGAAAAGTAAAATATTATGTTTTTAATCTAGCTCAGCTTTCGTGATTCATTTGACGTAGTGTTGCCGTTTGCCAAGCCCTTCGTGCATTATGTAATGATATTCCACGCTAGGTTGCAGTGTTTCCGGGATTATTCCCGGTCAAGGCTGGCCACACCTATCATAAAACCGTCTTTACGAGGAACTCTGCTTTAGCATTTTACTGTCTTTTTATATGTCACAAGCAGTTAAACGTTTTACTGCTATTTAATTTCGTGTGAAAAATAGCATTAATTGTTAAGTGTTATTTTTGGATTTATTCTATTTACTGAACACGTTTTATGAACTCCTGGCAATAATTCGGGATTATTCATGGGATATGAATATTCCGAGCGTCTGGTAGTTTTCACCACCTACGTTGTCTCGGAGCCGCACACGTTTCTGTGTTTCTCGACATAAATGTAATTGCAGACGCCACTGATACTTTATGTAAGATATAAATAGGAAACATCAACTATGAGGCAACTTTTTTTTTATTGCTTTGAATGACGAGACGAGCTTACCCTTCGGCTGATGATAAGCTATGCGACCGCCCATAAACAGTAGAAATACCATCCAATACCTTGAATTACAAAGTATTTTTAATCCTATAAAAATTCCTACCATGTCACCTGCATTTTCCATGGTATTAACTTCATATTGTTTTGGAAACGCCATGCTTGTTCCAAACAGCCTATAGGGGCTTTGTATCCTAAATTATTGTATAACATTACCTGTCACTCTGACATTAGTTCAACCTCAAGAGCTGAAATATTTGTAGCCTGTGGTCTGTTTGACAGTCGCCTGCGCACCGTCCATACGGTTTTGTGTGGGGTGTTTACTACCTTATCCCGAAATGTCTGCGAAATATTGCATAAAAGTCATCGTTGATGGCTTTACGAGCGCAGAATGTCTTATTATTCTAATTTATAGGTGTAACAACATTACATAGTTGGCTCTCCTGAATTATAAAGGCTGCAGCTAACGATAGAGCGTGTAGGGAGTTTAAACGTGTTACTGGCAGTGTTGCCGTGTTTACATATTGTATGCACGTCGTAAACGATTTCGACTTTTAATTACAAAACTGTTATGAATTCCGCAGTAATTTGATTGACCACTATTATCATTTTTCTTACACAAATAAGAAAGTTAGTATAAATAGTTAATCGATTTAGAAAAAAAAATGGCCTGTGTTATCAGTGTAGCGTGCTTAACGCGCTCCGTTGCACGCTCTATTTGCGTCTTTGTGTGACCACGGCCTAAGAACACCTGTGTTTACTATGCACACTGGACACATTTAGATTTACGCTAGGGCTTTTCTTAGTCATCCTATGACTAACAATCCAGCTGTACATAAATAAATTTACAGCAACTGTCATAAAAACTAAATGTTCCTACATTAATTGTAAAAACGAGCGTGGGTTCGGTATGTTCCTGATCATAATAGTCTTAACGTCTTAGGGTGCCAAGCGGAGAGGAGAGACATGTACTGCTTTGTCCTTTTTAGGTTGTGCCTGGTGGTGCAACTGGATGCCGCTTAACTTCAACCATCGACCAGCTCTCTAGTTATATATTCCATATAGGGACAAGCAATGCTGAATTACATTTGGATGAACACTAAACTTCGTGAATTATCGCTTGCTTAACGGTGAAGGAAAAACATCGTGAGGAAACCTGCATACCTAAGAAGTTCTCTATAGGAATTTCGAGGGTGTGTGAAGTCTACCTATCCGCACTAGGCCAGCGTGGTGGAATAAGGCCTAATCCCTCTCAGTAATAGAGGAGGCCCGTGCCCAACAGTGGGACAGTGTATAATACAGGGCTGATAATGATGATGAACACTAAACTATATAGCAACCAATGCTTCCCTAAATTTTCTATACAAAACAATTACTACAATAGACGGTTATGATGTACCTACACACTTCCGCTGCAACTGTGCCGTGTTATCAACATATCCAATGCAGCCGACACTGATAGCGTATTCACTGACTCGCGTCCGAGCTTGTTTCGCGATTACAGTATTTTATCGCTATCACGAGATATTACGCTCTCTAAAGTTTTAATTAAATTTAATTAAAAAGTTTACTGTTGAAGGTGTGTGAAGTCTGTCAATCCGCGCTAGGTTTGACAGACTTCACACACCTTCAACTAAGGCCTTAAATAGAGGAGAGCCATTTTCAGGAACACAGCAATACAGGGCTTTTTAAAAGTTATTAGCATTTATGGTAATGGTTGCCTTCTTGGTCTCTTGAGATGTTGGTTCAACTGCCGAGCAACTGTTGTGTGGATTATTAACACGATTTATTTGGTACCTGATTCTGCAAAGTGGTTTAAGGTGACTATTTTAAAATCTGAAGCTTGCAATCAACTCCACTGCTGAGACCGGGTCTCTTCTACTTAATGGCCTTATAGTCCACCACGCTGGCCTACTATAAGTTGTCAGACTTACATACCTTCGAAATTCTTATGGATAATTCTCAGTTAGATAAGTTTCCTTACGATGTTAACCGTCACTGTTAAGGCAAACGATAACGTAACTTCGAAAAGTTGGAGATATTTGGGTTTTGGCTGCGGACCTTTGTCTCGGCAGTCCGTTTCATTCCCAGTTGGGAATGGACTATCGTGTACTTTTTATACTGCCAAGTAAAATTACGAAACTTTAAACAATTTGACACAAAATTCCTTTCGAGTGCCAATATCCATCCTCTTATCGTGTACAACGAACTTCAGCTCCGAAAATAAATCCGACTAATCAAAGACCGACTACGCCAGCAGGTGGACTAGATTGGGCTGTATTTAGGACATCGCGTCACTGACGTGGTTTATGTCGGACGTCAGAATTGATTTTATTGGGAGATTAGCTGATTTTTAATTGAGACGTAAATCAATGTAATATTGCAATTTGTTTGGTACGTGATGTATCTGATATATTAAGATATTTCGTAATGTCTCGTGATTGGCACAGTCTTTCGACAATCATCATTAAATGTATGATCGGGAAACAGGATTAAGTAAACAGGTTTACCACTTTTGAAACAAATTATATTTTTGCCGTTCCCCTTTCACCTTGAGTGATTTTCCCGAGACCCGCCATCTTGCGGTCATTTTATTTTAATCCCGCTCGTACACCTAGGAAGCCGAAACATTCAGCCTACAAGTATAGATTTTTTAAAATTTAATTCAAAGGTATTTCTGTAATATACTTTCTAAATAATGAATTCTTTCGTTCCTACAATATTATATATTTTAGTAAATCTTCTACTTTTATAAAAAGCAGTGGAATCCCTAGCTGTATTTATTTTTAATAAAATTTACTTTGCCACATTTGGTATGCGATTTGATTGTTTACGTATTACGACAAATATTACATCGTATTAAATCCCAAATACGTCTCTGAATCGTCTTAAAATAGTCTAGTCACCTAGTAAACATTTTTCCAGATGTAACAGACCTGTTTTTTCAATAAGACTAGTTGAAATTGCTCGTAAATATTCTTCCTTGCTAATACAAATAGTTAAAATTGTTAGGAATGTATCTTCTCGTCTATGATAGAAATTACAGTGTATTCCAGCTGTCTATCATCTATATATACGTACATAGTACATACTAATAACACGCACTTATTTTTTATGATTATACAGTGTTTATTATTCTTTTAGAGACAGTTGTTTGCGCGAAGAAGTCGGAGGGGGCGAGTTCTTACTACTTTTTTTTGTTATTCGTACTTACAGTCAACACCGGGAGAAACCCTGCGGCAAAATTGAAACCCACAGCTTTGCTAATGCTATTTAAATAGAGTTGGGAAGGATGAATGGGAGTAGGATGGGAACCCCTTTAGGATGGGCGGAGGGGAAATGGAGGGGAAATTTGCGAGCTCTCCTAGGTCTCAATGTGGACTTCCTACCACGAGGTATACACACTGGATTGTGTGTCTAGAGCCGCAACAAATGATTCCTATGCATGGGCGTGCATTCAATGTGGAGACGTACAAGAAGTCCCTCGGGTGGCGGGGGGCACTGAGGTTACATGCGCCTATTCAGGTGTGCATATTTATCCCTAGACGGGTAAGCAGAAATGTGATTCTAGCGATCGTGTCAAACATCCCATATCTTTTTTTTACTGATGTGTATATGGGTTCACAAAATCACATATTATTGCATATTCGCACGGGTGCAATGCTGATACTAAATACACTACAGAAAAACTGTGAACGTTGTATATAAAAACATAGCGGCCCGCTCTGGCTTCGCATGGGTATAACATAACAAAATAACAGTATTTCTCCACTGTTTAATGGATGTTATTATACATATAAACCTTCCTCTTGAATCACTTTATCTATTAAAAAAACCGCATCAAAATCCGTTGCGTAGTTTTAAAGATTTAAGCATACAAAGGGACACAGGGACAGAGAAAACGACTTTGTATTATACTTTGTAGTGATGTGTTACATTGGTTCACTTTGGGTGAGGGAGGGGGGGGTCCGCTATTTGATACGTAATTTGTTCCCCCCAACATTATTATTGGTGGGTAAATCTTATAATTTGAATTTAGTATACATTTATAATTCTAAAACTCTTTGATAATTAATATAATAAGCAAAAATAATGTAATAATATCCTGTGCAACACTGGTTAACCTAATTTTTATGGCGCCATGTTTGTTTCCGTAACAAATTAACAAGGTTTAACGCATGAAAAATGTATTTCGAAAATAATGAGGAAGACGTCACGCATGTATAAATTAAATGATAAATCATACGGCGAGACTTCAAGGTGGGTACGGAGACTAAATACAAATACGGCGCCAGTTGTACTATAAATGTGCGAGGGGTGGCCATGCTTTCGGATAATCGCCAGACTTTCTAGATAAAAAAACAAGTGTTAAAAAATATAAAAAGAATTAAGTAACGCTAGACAGTAAAAAACATTAAAAATTAAAAAAATAAGTGTATTTTAAGTTTGTAATGAGTACCTAGATTTTTTTAAGCCGAGTGTGTTCGCGTCGACGGACATAAAGGTTTCATCTAACCGTTACGGGGTCTGATACTCCGATTTGAAGATTTAAACATCTGAAAGGTTATTCATCAATTCCAGCTAAGAACCACCTCGATTACTGCGACATATGGATACACAAATACACACCTTTTCCATCGGAAGTAAAAAAAACATTAAGACATAATAACATGGCGTGTTAAGCATAATACATTATGCTAATTAACTTAATAAAATTCATTCACAAATGAAAATCTTATCTTTGGACAGGAAGTTTTATTTGTTAATTAATATAAATTATTTAATACAAATGACTCAGCTATAAAAATATATAAGAATTTTATGTCATGCTACGAAGTAATTTATTCAAATATTAGGTATAATTTCCGGTAGAAATGTTTTTTTTTATAATTAATGTATTTGTTGGAACATAATATATCCCCTGTATATTCTTTTTAATACAAGATTCTATGACACTAATTTCTGGGACACTCTGTATATCTAAATAATATTAGTAACAAATATTATTATTTTTGCCGCTGTACTAATATATAAATTTGCATGCTGTGGTCTCCTATAATTGAAGAGGCACGTCATATTGTTAATTGTACAAATACTACGACATTGTATTTATTATATGCCGTGTATCTTTTGTTGGAGGTCCTTAAATAAATAAATAAATAAGAGTTTCTAATATTCCTTCTGCCGATGTTTAAAAAATGATTTTATATTTTAACATTATTGCATACTCATGACCCAGTTGTGTCATACTGCACGGAAAAGCAGTACTATTTTTGCGAAGAGAGGGGACAAAAATTCACCACATATTTACAAATACAATAACACCAATCATTTTATCTATTACATCAAATAATTAAGAAAAATCTCAAGTATAAGGGAACGCTTGGCCACTCCACAATAAAGGGTAACCCAGATATTTTTTCCTAGCCTTTATTGAAGATCCACAGCTGCGTTTGCAAATAATTTGTTTATTTGTTGTGCCAAAACGTGGAGCGTTCGGAAACTAACACGTTACGTTTGAATGAAACCTCGCACGCGTTATACAAAAACATTGGTTTATATCAACAGCGAGGTTGATTGTTTTCATTACTGTTATTACAAATTAGTTTTATTAAAACAAAATCAACATTGTTTTCGACTGTTTTTGTTTTTTGTCCTATATATTCTAATATCTGGGGAACTTTAGTAAGAAGTTACTAAATTACTTCGATTGCGACTGCGTAGTGACTTCCGTTTAGTCTATTTCAACCTCAAGCAATATCCTAGTTGTGGTCCAATACGTATAACATTGTAGTTATGTTTACTAATTATTATTTTTTTTGCTATTTGGAAGCATATTTCGGTAAGGTTTTAACAACCGATCACCTCACAACAACGGGCTTACATTTTCTAGTTAAGAGTCCGCTATACAAGTTCTTTTACAAGGCAAAATGAGCCCAATACACCTGCTAGTAAGTGGAGTGGCGATTAGTGTCGACTGACTAGAAAGATGATTATCCCTCGCCAGTCGATACAATAATGCCGGCCTGTTTATGAAGCCGAATATACACAGACTGATCCCGGAACATGACACACGTGGGTCACTAGCGGGTTTTACATCTCGTATACTGTAGTTACTATTTAGTTAAATTGTGTTAGAAAAAACCCAAGTTTTAAACTAGAAAACGAACCCAGAATCTCTAAGTTATGCAACTACAATAGCAAACAGGTGAATATAGCAAATAAATAACAAAGCAGGAAACAACATTGCTTCCGAATAGGAATTCATAATAAATACGCTTGATTGCCGGCACATGTCGATAGATCTCTGTGCCAAATATTTGTTTAGATTCGTCCGCATTTTCTTTATAATTAATATTTTACTGCCTTTGATCAAGTTTTACGGTCTCATTAAATTTGAGATCGTTATTCGATAACAAAGGATGATGTCAGAGCAAGAATGTCATCCGTGTGTTAAAATATTGCATTGTCCGTGGATCCATTTGTGTCATATTTATAGGTTTTTTATTATGAATGAACCAGTACAGTAAGGCTGCTCTATGTTGGTCTGAAATTAGGCACAACTTCTCTTCTCTTCTCTTCTCTACAGCTTTCATCTATCCAATGATGAGTAAAGGCCTCTTCCATATTTCGCCAAATAGTGCGGTCTTGGGCTTTCCGCATCCAGTCTTTCCCGGCCGTCCGAATGATGTCGTCGGTCCATCTTCGCGGTTGCCTCCCTACGTTCCTGTGCCCAGTTCTTGGCCTCTATTCTAGTACCTTCCTCCCCAATCGGCCATCTGATGTGCGGCTTATGTGGCCTACCCACAACACTCTTGGTCATTTGCCATCATTCGGAACTAACTTCAGAACGGACACATCTTTACCATACTGCCCTTTTGTATTGTAGAGAAACGTCATGCTCTTTTGCTGTTGCCTTTCTCATATGGATTAGGAACAAACCGAGGCGTATACTGTTAATACTGTTACTGAACGGGTAATAGGTGTATGATTTTTTTTCTATACGAGCATGATAATGTGACCCCACTACACCTGATGGTAAGTGAAGTGGGGTCTAATAAAATGTCGACTGACGAGAGATGATTACCCCTCGGCAATCGTCATAATTATGCCGGCCAGTTCGGCCCCTGTTTATGCCATTCGTGGATAGTTAATAACGTATAGAATATAATTAATCTTGTTGGGTTTTAAGAAAGAAATAAATGTTGAATCGTTTGTGTGTGTTATTTACGTATCTGTATACCCCTTTTGGGATAGTGTGAGCTTATATTAAGAATATTATGGCCTCATGAATCTTGTTATCTCAGCATTTCGGCGAAATGTAAATAGTAGTTAGCTTTGAAGTGGTAACAAACAATCTCTGATGTAAGTATTTGCGAATGCATATTTTATTGCATTGTTTTTTAACGAGATAACTAAAGAATTTTATCGTTATCTTAGTGTGTTTATAATAATCATGCATGTTTTATGATCTATAACATAATTTAGACAATATATCAATACTAATAAATGCGAAAGTTATTCTGTCCGTCCTTAAGTTTTACGACTAAACCATAAGTAACGAGTAATCTAAATCGCTTGTTCTGGAAGCATGAAATTTTTCGCAGGAGTTCTTTAAACAGCTTAGGAGAGCAGTAAGAAAGTATTATTCATATTAACTTTGAGTGTGAGGCTATGCCAGAATAATTGTCATTAGCAGGGTTCCTCTATCTAGTAGATAAAACATTTGTTCTACTACCGGACATGGTAATTTGTTTATCAATACAATAGCTGCCTACCAACGCCCAGATACCAAGCATATAAACTGATAAAAATACCAAATATTGTTATCGTGAGTGTATGTAAGGATCTGCGGCTTTACCATTTCTAAGAAGATAATTAAGAAAAGAAGCGGAGATAGATGATTTAATAAAGAGATGAAAATGGCGTGTTTGAAGTCAGACTTTGGATGGACATTTTTATCCGAACGAGACAAAGACCCCGACCACAATTAATGGTAGACAGAGTGGGGTCCAAGACTATCGACTGACGAGAGATCCCTTGCCAGTCGACACAATAATGCCGGCCTGTTTGATGTTACCTATATAACCCTAATTGTTAGATGTAGCTGCTTTAAAGGAAAGGGGAAAATGTGGAAATGTGGTCCGTATTTCACGTAGACGTAACTGCGAGAAAAAGCTAGTAATGAATAAATATTTTTCGAACATATCACAACATCGCGTGTATGACATCACGTCATTTACGAAGGGTAAACGATGATTAAACAATTGCTGACTTGAGATATGCGTAATTTTTTTTTTTTTTATAATGGCCGATTTACGCAGGTGGGTTTTGATTATACGTGAGTGATAATCGAATACCTACGTGGCGCTAAGTGGGCGGGTAATATCGTGGGTGCATTCCACTGTTTGCCAAAAAATAGGATTACATGTTAAGGATTACGATGACGAAATGTAATTGGAATGGTACAATTACAAATTACGACAAGAAACCCAAAAGTTAACATGATAACATTAAACGTTAAAGATAACTTTTTGTGTTCTTATCGGTAATTGATTACGATTAGTTTTAAATTCCTATGCATGATGTATGTTGAGTAGGTGAAATAAAACAATAAGTAAATTGTGCAGAATGACTTCGAACGAGAACGCGTAACGAACTCACAAAAGTAATAATTCAATTACTAATTAGTGTAATCTAGATGAACGATATCTCTACATTGTTTGTAGTCTAGCTATCAGTCATTTTCAATAAACGTTTCCAATCCCTTTTTTCGACCCACCACGAGAATGGTCCAATCAACAGAAAGTTTTATTTGCTCACAATTGACTCATTTTGATTGCTCTATAGCTGGTGAGAGGTGGTCACGACCCTCACAACTGAGGGCAACGACGCAAAGAGAAGGAGGATTGCTCTATAGATCGGATCAAAGATAAGGATTGGGATCAGTTATTGAAAAAGGCTAATACCTTCACGGTCTGCAATCTGACTATCGAAATTAAAACTTTATCGCACTCACAGTCTAGTTCTACCAACCTAACGGTATCCAATATGTCTTGTATTAAACATGGGCTTAACTCTACTGCACTTAAAGTCTACCAACCCAACGGTATCCAATACATCGTATTAAGCTAATATGGATTTTATGTATGCTTCATTCTTTTGTTTATGCATTGCGATCCGATCGAACAATTATACGATACGTTTGACCTTTACGAGCAACATTTGCGTTGTCAAATGTCGGAAACGCTGAGGTCACACAACTAATACTTTTTGTAACTAAAGTACACAAACATGTTTGCTTAATGGTAACCTAAAATTTTGAACTAAACAATTGTATAGTGATTTCTTATGTTTACGCGAATGTAAGACACTGCAATAAAACTACATATCGGATTTATATTTTTCCTGATGTTTTGAAAACTGCGGCATCGCTTGTTCCGTTTAAGGCTCAAAATTAAAGAAACCGCGACTAAATTCTAAATAAGCTTCTACACAATTGTATTTCAGATACAATTTGGTCACTTTATCGTGCCTAGATGGGCTACTAGATTTCCTTTTTTGTTTTGTTTACCATTTTAATTGCTTTCTCTGTGGTTGACATCTTGACAATTCATAAGATATATACCTTATCAAGTTGAAAAGAGAAAGGTGATACATTCGGCTCTATCGCGTTAGAGATCAAAATAATACATCAATGCCATAAATGGTAAAATCGGAGCACATAACTTTTTAAAAGAAAGTGTGTCTTTGAAAGGCTTTGTATAAGGCACAACAAACGTAATTTAATAAGTCACAGAAAGGTTATTTTATTAAATTCCGAACGACGAGACGATAAAGCCGCTCGTTTTCTATAACAAGGAAGTCCAAACTTAACCCAATTAAAATTATATACTGTCCCAGTACTGGGCAGGAGCCTCGTGTACTATTGAGAGGAATTAGGCCTTAGTCCACTACGCTGGCCTAGTGCAGATTGGTAGAGTTAAAATTCCTATAGAGAACTTCTCTAGTATGCAGGTTTCCTCACTATGTTTACTTTACCATTAAAACAAGCGATAATTTACAAAATACATGAGTTTAATTCTGAAAATATAATTCCAGATAAAATGAAAACAGCGTGACATGTAAACATGGCTTGTAAAACTCAATATACATAAGGAAGACAGCATGAAACAGCAGTAATCAGTGAATGATTGTTATAATGTAAGCATATTAGAGCTTAGACTATAATTATATTAGCATTGAAAAAATCGCACATTCCTGTATCCTTGCTATTTTATATGCACGCAAATAATACAAATTGAACATAAAAAAATGTAAGTAAGTTGTCTTGAAAATAGTTATTTCGATTTTTATTTATTTGGGGAACAAACAATAAATTATGACTAAAAATAAATGAATGTAAATTAATTTATTAAGGAATACTGTGGATGATAACCATTATTGGATATATCGACAACTAACAATAATATTACAGGACATACAAATAAATCCATTTGTCTTGTAAAACTGGAAATAACTATTCGGTAAAAATAGAACGGGTACCAGCCTAATTAAGCGAAATATGCGTTGGCTATGCATATTGCATAGTCACAGGAAACCTTACAGAAGTGTTCCGCTGTACTGACCTGCTGTACTAAATTGTTTTGCTTGAGTGCGTCGGATATGTGCGAAGATTCTATATTTAAATAATTGAAAAAATAAGACGTTACATAATGGAAATTGAAACCTTATTTTAATTATAGCCTACTTTCTTATAATTCAAAATTATGAATGATGTTCCTACTATTTGCTGGGAGTTTTTAAATGTCAGGCAAGCGACTTGTTTCTCTCGTAGTTTAATTCTAGAAAAAAGATATTAAAATGGTCAGAGAAGATTGTTTCCGACCTCTAAGTCTTCGGACACTACACAGACGTGACCTATAAAACGCCATTGTAGGCGTACATAAAATTAATTCAACGCCTCTCAAACGAAATTTATTAGACGTAAACTTGTGTAAGGAAGAACCAATAAACAAAAACCCGGATCAGCGCGTGTTTATTGAAATAATGCAAATAAAAGTTACGTACATTGCACGGCTGTATGCGTCAGTATGCACTTTTCACCTTAGTTCGGCCAGTTTGAAAAATAAAATAAATTGGAACTATTACTGTTCTGCTCTCATTGGCTGCAAGACAAAGCTCAGCCTATTCCGATCCTTTATCGCTTAACTATTGCTTACAAGATATTTTGTCTGCGTCACCGCCTGCGTGGAAAAGTATTTCCGGGATAAAAAAAATTGCCTATAGCAGTCAGGAGTAATGTAGCTTTCTATTAGTGAAAAAAAAAAACAAAATCGGTTTAGTTGTTTCTGAGATTGGAGCGTTCAAACAAACAAACTATTCAGCTTTATATATTAGTATTGATTAAAAATGATTCAAACATACATTGGGGAACAGACTGACGAACAAATTTTTGTTAATGCTTTTTTAGCTTAAGTGTAGAGTTATAGATATATATATATATATAAGGTCAGCATTTTAGACATTATTTGGATTTTAATAGTCTCTTTGTTTTTCAATGGATATTTTGTTTCAACTGCAACTTAAATTAACAATATATCAATTTTTAAACGTCATGAAAATAATATCAGTGTTGTATTTAGAGAAATTCGCACAATTTCTAAAAAAATCGCATTCCCAAACCTAAGAGCACTGTCCTATTTATTGCGATACTACCGCATATCATAAATATAAACTGTCCAAATAGTTCCAATAAAAAAACTATTTTGGCACTGTTCCTGGCAGTTTGATTATGACGTGGCCATAAATTTAAAAACATTAATATTTAAATTGAAATAATTATCGCGTTTTTTTTTTATTTTGTGATAATTAGCCAACTGCCAGTTCCATCATTATGACATTGTCATTTGTAGTCGCTAATTTGACAAATATCTTACACAATCTGGCGCGAGCTGTGTCATAATCTAATAATATGCACGCATAATATTAATTTATTTGCATAAACCATTTGTACTAAAGATTTATTTGGTTTGTTCTAAGTGTCTATAGAATTACGATGGATTAGGATAATGGTTGGAAGTTTCTTTTCTCAATTAATATTTTTCTTTCATAGATTGGCGAAGTAGCAACATTTCTTCCGACATTAGGTGTTCATCACTTATATGTATCTGATAAGTGATCATAACAGCCAACGGACTGACCTATTTTCATAATTACATTCGAATTTATAAAAATACTAGCTTTTTAAGTGAAACAATCCCGTCATACATCATTGTTGCATAACTTTAACCGTTTACGCAGCGCAGGCAACGGAAGCTCTCAAAACTCATAATTTTCCCCGTTTTTGCAACATGTTTCATTACTGCTCCGCTCCTATTGGTTATAGCATGATGATATATAGCCTATAGCACTCCAGGAACAAAGGGCTATCCAACGCAAAAAGATTTTTTCAGTTCAAACCGGTAGTTCCTGAGATTAGCCATTACTGCTCCGCTCCTATTGGTCATAGCGTGATGATATATAGCTTATAGCGGTCCACAAATAAAGGGCTATCCAACACAAAACGAATTTTTCAGTTGAAACCGGTAGTTCCTGAGATTAGCCATTACTGCTCCGCTCCTATTGGTCATAGCGTGATGATATATAACTTTGAGCACTCCACAAACAAAGGACTATTCAACACAAAAATATTTTTTCAGTTCGAATCGGTAGTTCCTGAGATTAGCCATTACTGCTCCGCTCCTATTGAATATAGCGTGATGATATATAGCCTATAGCTCTCCACGAACAAAGTGCTATCCAACGCAAAAATAATTTTTCAGTTTGGACCGGTAGTTCCTGAGATTAGCCATTACTGCCCCGCTCCTATTGGGTATAGCGTGATGATATATAGCCTATAGCACTCCACGAATAAAGGGCTATCCAACGCAAAAAGAATTTTTCAGTTTGGACCGGTAGTTCCTGAGATTAGCCATTACTGCCCCGCTCCTTTTGGGTATAGCGTGATGATATATAGCCTATAGCACTCCACGAACAAAGGGCTATCCAACGCAAAAAGAATTTTTCAGTTTGGACCGGTAGTTCCTGAGATTAGCGCGTTCAAACAAACAAACAAACAAACAAACAAACAAACAAACAAACAAACAAACAAACAAACAAACAAACTCTTCAGCTTTATATAATAGTATAGATAATGGCCGACAATGTTTACATAACCAATAATCATAGAATATTGTTAGAACACACACATTACGACCTCATACCCGAAGAGGTAGGCAGAGGTGCAACCAACCAAGGCACCCGCTTCCTAATTCGTTACCTAACCCTTTCAAAGAATGAATATTATCAATAACTTTACCTCAAATCTAAACATTTCAATCTATTTAGGACTCGATTAGTTTGATGTAATAAAAGAATTTCCAGCCTTTATTGCCAGATATGGCACAAGGTTTCATGACCTTAATCTCAGGGTCTCTATCTGTTATAGTCACGAAGATATTTTGGTGTAGTAGCCTTCAGTTATCTCAATGATCTAGTCTAGACTTCAGTGCATTTAATACAACCTATAACTTGTAAAGTTGGATTCCAATCTCTGGCAATCACAATATGCGTTTTACCGAATTGATAAACATATTATGAGGTATCCGGATTTTGTATTACTGTGATATACGTACACTAACTTATATAGGACTGAAATAATCTGTATAATAGTGTTGGTTGCATCGCTGCCTATCCTGAAGTGAAGATTTATGTATTGCGTAGTTTAACAAATTTGTCCCGTGCTGATTTCGTATGCAGCCACGCGTCTTAATTTGTTAGATCACTTAGCATTGCCTGCATAAATTTGTGTCACTCTAATTATGGTGTGGTTTCGTAAGGATTAGCTCATCCTTTGACTAAATGTGACAGTAAAGCTTCCTTTGCATTAGGAGTATCATATACAATCCTAGATTACTTTCTAAAAAATCTTCTGTCACAGTGTCTGATTTTTTCCCTCTTACAAAGAAATTTCTTCAAAATTTGTTCAACTGTTTTTGAGGTTAGATTGCAGGTACAAAAAGGTTGATATTATAAAAATTAATAACCATATTTATTTAAGATTCACGTGCGAAAAACCAAAAGAGTTTTATCACAAAACCATAGACAACCACAAATCAATAAAATATATGAACTTTTTGATCTTATTTTATAGTGAAACATTTAAACATCCTCGAGTCGCAAGGCGGTGCGCGGTCATAGTACATAATAAAAGTATTTTTTTATACTATGACTCACTTTTATTAATATGTATGCTATCATATAAGGCTGTTAGGATACAGCCCGACTAGCCAATGCAATTTCAATCTAATTATACCAAATGGAAACCAGTCGTATCAAGCCAGTCGCCTTACGCAGAATAATTTTTGTTTTTAGATACCGTATAGTACAGGTTTGCGTAAATGGCCGCCGATTTTGGATATATGTGTCATTTGCTGATTTAAGTTTTCGTGACGTAACTAATAGATTGTCTAAGGCCTCAATCAGACCGAGCAATTTTCTCGCTACACATAGGAGTTTTTGACAGGACGTAACAGTTGCCTCGTTTGAACTAGCGCCATATCGCGGCAATTCCTGACCGCGTTGACATACAATTTTCGCCTCGCCTACGCAATAGAGTCGTATACAAGTTTGTTCGATACTCTCAACATGTTAGAGAAAAAATGTCATCGTGTGTCGCTGTGGGCAAAAAACTTGCTCAAGCGATTCTTGCATGACACAATCGTCTGCGAGTTTTTAATTCTCGCCTATGTGTTAACATTATGATGCGAATCTCTTGGCGATTATATCTAGCAAACGGGTGAGAAAATTGCTCAGTCTAATTAAGGCTTTGGACTTCTGGGGCTAATGTTTGTTAGTAATGATTTATTCAGTCTGCAATTAAGTAGTTTGTTCAAAACAGCTAATGGTAACACCAATTTAAATAAGTTCAAATTTATCATCTAAACATAGTCATACCTTTTCCCTTTTCAGATATGCAGAGATAACATCGATGTTTTTCTAACTTAGTTGAATGTAATAGGGGCGAGCAAATTGACAAATTATGCAAAAACAAAAAACGAGGAACTGTTTCAAGCGATAACCGTGTGACAATGCAGAGACAAAGACCAGAAACAAATAATACGCTTGCGAATTGTTTAAATTAGATACTTCCTTGAGGTCCCGGGAAGGATCACTTAGTTGATTGATAGGGATTATTTGTTAATCGACATAAAAAGTTTAAGAGTTTCGTTCGACGGAGTTTGTTGTCATTTTAATGAATTTAAATAAGCATTTAATTATTGTTTTAGATGTATGGAGTTGTATTTGTAAAACTAGTGCCTATTTTTACTTAGTAGAACGCTACTAATGAATTACGATGCGTCTATTTTGAGATATCATTATCGTATACTTTTCTAGGCACCATAATCTCTTTACTTTTAATAAATATAAATATAATGCTTTTTCGTTGTAGTTAATTTAATTATAAGTATAACGACTTCAGTTTAATACATGTCACTAGAACAAGAAAACGGTTTAGTTTCTAATGAATACACTAAATACTGTACCAAAACAGGATTGGTAATATTTTTGAAAAAGTAACACGTTGAGAATTATAACAATCGACACAAATTTTATTAATCAAATGAAGAAGAATTTTTATTAATTTCATTGTTTTAAAAAACGTAATATATTAGACGTGAGGCAGTCAGTACGCAAGTCTCTTCCAAAGAGTTTTATTGATTTATTATGGCTGCACAATTTTGATCCGTTAATAATAATGGCTCATGTCTTGAACTTACAAAACGACGTAAAACAATAACAAAACAGTGATTAACTAAAACAATGAATAACTTTATTTTACTTATAACACGTGAGTGTTTAAGCAAATTAGTTTGTGGTTTATGACTATTCCACTTTCCTTAATGGATTGTTCCCAGTACAATATTTCCTGTATTTGCTATTGACGCTCTATATTGAAGTAATTAGGAAATAAACAATACGTGTCACGTTTTGATAACTGTTGTTAATAGATTATAATGGAAACTTCTAGACATCTGTGTGGTTTTGATGTCATTTTGAGTCTCCAGTTAACTTCAACTGTATATGGCGTAGATTGTTCGATTTGGATACTTTTTAATTTATATATTCTTTTCTGTTAGAGTTATGGTCGAAATTACTGCTACCAACTAATACAATCATATCGAGATGACTTTAATAATTTTGACTTATAATATAATGCTTTGTTTTATGTACCTACTGCCTACACGGGCATCTCTACTTCTAAGAGGGTTTTTAAGCCTTAGTTCACCACGCTGGCCCAGTGCGAGTTGGCAGACTTCATATACCTTCGAAATCTTTATTCTGAGCATTCTCAGGTATGTAGGTTTCCTAGCGAAATTTTCTTCACAAAGGAAAACGATAGTTAATAAACAAACAAATTTATATAATTATCTGAATGATTTCTTATGTTTACCCGTACTTAAGACATCGAAATAAAACTTGTTCAAGGATTTTATCGCGGATTTTTATATTATAATTTTCTCGTTTCTAAGAAATGCCTTCGTAGTCACGGGACGGGCTGAGGTGGTCGTCCGAAAACTTACAAATTATTACCAGAACTTAGCCACTTTGTAACTCGATCTAAAAGTGAATACTAAATTAACACTTGTGATTGGAATGTTCTTCTAGTTTAGACATCATGCGCCTAATTTAGGAGCTCTCAGTATGACGCACACAGATAACATCAACATCCGGTGATATAATTAACTGTACTTTTTAACTTCCTTTTTACTGTATCAATTTTTTCAGCTATTTAGCAATCGAATCAAAATATCTTTTATTGAGATAGAGTATATTTCTATTGAAAGAATTTATATGATCAGTTCAGTGTTTCTAGACATTCTTACAAGAAAACTCAACGTAACTAGAATTTGATCTATTCAATTGGTTTATTACTGTGGTGTTTATGCCAATCCCATATCATAATACAAATACATAATAAATTCGAAAAACAGTGTCAAAATCAGTCATTTACCATTTCCTTCGTTAGTCATGAACATTTCATCAACCAAAGTGAGTGGAATAATTTAAATGCCTCCAACGGAGATATCTGGTGAAGGCATGCTTTGCCTGTCAAGACACGATAACTGTCCTTGGAACGAAGCGCTCAAATCAGCTGACCTGACATGGACTGGCCTCCAGTACACCTGTCTGAAGATACTGCACTTGTATTGCAAGGTCTTCGAGAAGGAAGATGTCCTGGACATGGTTATTAGGTAAGTGACTTACTAGGTCAATGACGTGCTACGCGTTTCTGAAGTTGTGAAGGAATATCGTGAGGGATTATATTATATACTGAGGGAATTACTATTTAGCAGAATAGAACCTACTAAACGTTGAACAAGCAATATCACAAAACATTAAGTAGCTTCAAAATTTCCTCTTCAACATTTCAGACATGTTGTCGAAAACTGTAAGTAAACTATTACGACTTATTATCTGACAAGTACCTAAAAGTAGTTACAGAAATATTGTTAGTTGAAACCATACCAAGTGTTCCTCCATTTGGAGTCAGACGCTAAGACCTTCAGCTCTAAACCCATACACACAACCACCAGGCCAAAGAAGAACTTAATAGAAACTTAATCTCCTTTATATAAGCTTATAAATGGCCCATTAAACCTCGCCCAGACAATAGCCGGTATCAGATATTTTCAATTAATGATGCAGTGTAGAGTAATTGCCAGCCTATAACCCTTAAAATCGGCAAATGCCGTGGCCCTCATTAGGCCGGCCGTTAACATCGTTATGAGTCTGTGGACGAAACACTTTAAGTGCTAAAACAGTGGTGTTAAAGTCAACATTTCCGGGAATTTAATGGATTTGTAGTGGTAAAAATGTATCATATAGGTATTCTAAGCTTTAATGCCCTCAATTCCAGTGTTGCTATAACGAAATTTCAGGGCATTTGGGGGTTTTAGGAAAATTTGTTTGTTTGTTTAGTGAAATAAATTAATAATAGTTAAAATCGCTGTTAAACAGTATGTCGTGAATTATTCAAACTATGATTTTATATTTCAATCGTGATAAAAATAGGTTACAAATAATAATCTCTGACCTTTGTCCAACAACATTCATACCAATTAGAACTCTTAAAATAGCTAACTCATTATGTAATTATGTGTGTTGTAGATAATTTTCATCATCATCATCATCATCATCATCAGCCTATATCTTTGTCCACTGCTGGACATAGGCCTCCTCCAATATACGCCATTTTACCCTGTCTTCGGCCTGTCGCATCCAGTTCTTACCAGCGACCTTTCGCAGATCGTCACTCCACCTAGCTGGAGGGCGTCCTACACTACGTTTGCCGAGCCGTGGTCTCCACTCAAGAACTCGTTTACCCCATCGGTTATCGGTTCTTCGACAGATATGCCCTGCCCACTGCCACTTCAGTTTGCTAATCCTGTGTGCTATGTCGATGACATTGGTTCTCTGACGAATGACCTCGTTACGAAGTTTATCCTTCAGAGAAACTCCGAGCATAGCACGTTCCATAGCTCGCTGAGCGACTTTGAGCTGGTGGACCAGCCGTACTGTGAGCGTCCACGTCTCGGCACCGTAGGTCATGACAGGTAGGACGCACTGGTTGAAAACCTTCGTTTTCAGACATTGTGGTAGAAGTGACGAGAAAACCCGACGCAGTTTGCCAAATGCGGCCCAGCCCAGCTGGATTCTCTTTTAACCTCCCTCTCAAGGCTGTTTCTTCCTAATTGCAGAATCTGCCCAAGGTAGGTGTATTCCGAAACAACTTCGAGAAGGTGGCCATTGACAACGATAGGTCTTGGATCTAGGTGGTCATTGATCATAAGTTTTGTCTTATCCAGATTCATTGTTAGACCTATTCGCTGTGAGGCCGAAGCTAGGCTGTTTAGCATCTGTTGTAGTTCCTCCAGTGTTTTCTGCCATTATCACTATGTCGTCTGCGAAACGCAAATGCGAGATGTACTCACCATTTATGTTAATGCCCATACCTTTCCAGTCCAGAGTCTTGAACAAATCCTCCAGTGCGCTTGTGAACAGTTTTGGGGAAATAACATCCCCCTGTCTCACCCCTCTGCGCAGCTGAATGGGTCCCGACTGCTGGTTCTGTACTTGGACACACATAGTGGCAGATTTATATAGACATCTCAGCACTTCGACATAGCGATAATCTACTTGAGAACGCTGTAAGGATTCCAGGACAGCCCAGGTTTCGACAGAGTCGAAGGCCTTCTCATAGTCCACAAATGCCAAACACAGGGGCCGATTATACTCCTCGGATTTCTGTATAATCTGCCTCACTGTGTGTATGTGGTCTATGGTACTGTATCCTCCGCGAAACCCAGCCTGCTCCGGGGGCTGAAACTCGTCGAGTCTCCTAGCGAGGCGATTCGTGATAACCCTGGAGAACAACTTATAGACGTGGCTCAGGAGTGAGATGGGCCTATAATTCTTTAGAAGGGTTTGATCCCCCCTCTTAAAAGAAAAAAGAAACCACCAGACTCCTACTCCACGCATTTGGAGTTCTCCCACAGTGTAGAACGGTGTTAAACAGCTTTTGTAGCTCCTGTATGACAGGAAGGCCACCTGCCTGCAGGAGCTCCGAAGTAACTCCGTCCTCACCGGGGGCTTTTCCATTTTTAAGTTGTCTCAGAGCCAACACGATCTCGCCTTGGTCGATTTCTGGCAGATCGTCGCTGTAGTGGCGCGTCAGGGTGGCTCTGGGATCATGGTCGACATGCCGTGGATAAGAAGCATGTGCAGCGTATAATCGACCATAAAAGTCCTCAATCTCGGCAAAAATCTCCGACTGTGACGAAACGGTTTTTGCTCCTTTTGTGTCGTTAACTTCGTCAGGTGGCTCCTTCTAAGCTGCTGAGCAAATACCTTAGACCCTCGGTTTCGCTCTATCGCTTCTTCAATGAGGCGTGTATTGAAGCTCCGAAGGTCTCGGCGTATCATTTTGCTATGCGCCTGTTAAGGTCTGACCTCTCTGACGAAGTAACTTGGGTGCTTTCGCGTCTATTTGCCATAAGCCGTAGAGTCTCATCCGAGAGTTTGGACTTTCTGCCTCTACGCTGCATTTTACAGATTTTGATGCCCTCTCCCTTAAGCGCATCAACCAGATTGTGTAGGATCTCGTCAATATCTTCAGAGGGTGCCAATGCAGCGAATCTATTTCCGAGCATTCTCTGGAACTTTTCGGAACCCGCCATGATTTGGAGTGGATTAGGTCGGAGCGTGGACTTCATGAGACGGCTTCTTTCAAGCTTAATATCGATATTCAGAGAGCCTCGTACAAGTCGGTGATCGGATCCGGTATTAAACCTATTGATCACTGAGACATCTCTGAATATGTGCTTTTGTCCGTCATGATGAAGTCGATCTCGTTCTTTGTCACAGTATCCGGACTTCGCCACGTCCACTTCCTTCTCTGGGGGTCCCTTTTTGAAGAATGAATTCATCAAAAGAGCCCCTCTTTCTCAAGAAAGTTTACGAGCATTTGTCCTCTGTGATTCCGACATCCATAACCATGTGGTCCCACTCTGGATTCGCCGTGACTTTGGGTTCCCACTTTAGCGTTGAAGTCCCCCATAACAACGTTGAAATGGGCCTTTGTGGTATTGTGCAAGGCTTTTGATATGTCCTCGTACATATCCTCCACGTCGTCGTCCGAATGTGTCGAAGTCGGTGCGTAGACCTGTATGATCTTCATGGTATATCGTTTAGATAACCGAAGAACCATATAAGCTACCCTGGTCGACACACTGGAAATTTCTTCAACGTTGTTAGTGAGGGCTCTATTGACGAGAAAGCCTACGCCACCCTGGGATATCCTATCGCCTTCGCGGTAGTATATAAGGTGGCCCGAGTCTAAGGTGATAGAGTCCTCTCCCTCTCTACGGACTTCACACAACCCTAGGACATGCCACCTTATGTTCTCTAGCTCCGTCTCCAACTGTGCGAGATGTTCATCAAGCCGAAGACTTCTGCCGTTGTAGGTTGCCAGGGTCAGTTGAGATGGGCGGCCTATCGTAGCCCGGGGATTCTTCGCACCCCTGCCCTGCCGTTACCGTGACCGCCGCCTTGGCCAGGAATAACAGGGCGACCGGGAACTGGGGCCATTTCCTATGATTCTGTATCATTGGAGGGTTTATGCCCATAATCGCCACGCTGGGCAAACGGGTTGGCGATCGCAGAGGCACAGTTCTTCGCACCGTTAATACTGCTGCCTGTCAACGGTCTGGGGGGCTGGCTGTGCCTAGTTGAGCTAGGTTATACCGCCTTTAGCCGGTTGGAGAAAGGAAAGGAATTTATATAAGGAGGGATAATTAGAAAGGAAGAGGGAAATGGAAGGGACAAGGATACTACTGTCACGGAAGATAAGGTTTGTGACACTAGTAGCTAGAGTAGTTCGGGGTCGCATACCCGTAGCAGACCCAATAAGTTATCGGACAGATAGTTTATGGATCCACCCTCTGAACGATAATTTTATCTACTTTAAATTCCTCTAATGCCTTCTGTTCTACCGCATTACAAATTCCGTATATTTTTCTATATACGAGTAATATTATAAAACCGAGCGTGCAAACACAGTTCCAGCAAATGATTTCATTGGGTTGAGATGAGAAAGGTTGATAAACATCTTCTAGTAGGCATTCAAACCAACTTACGCGGTATTCAAGTTCGATTATCGGATTAAGTATGAAAACCCATAATTTTGATAGTGCTTTTTGAAAAACAATGTTTTTAAGCACCACTTTAAAAAAATATTTTAAGTAAAGCACCGATTAGATTATATTGTATGTCAGCACCTGATTTTTGATTTGTCGGAGTTGGTATAAAAGATTTATTTTTAGTTCCTTTGAATATTCCGTTCCTTTTATTATTTCGTTCACATTATGATTTTATTGACTAGTACCCTAGAATGCTGTTTAAATAACATTGATGCAGGTTTTTGATTTCTCCAAATATAAAAACAATTGTCCAGTTCTTGCCTTCATTAGTACTAAACACATTAACTCGTATCTCTGTTTAACGTACGTTAACGAACGTTCTGTAACGTGGTTACAGAATTGTCCTCTGTAAAATTAGCATTCACTTTTCTGCTTTTAATAGTTTTTAGAGGTATTAACGTATTATTACTTTCAGTCTTCGAAAAAGTAGGTAAGGGTGTAACTTATTCATTTAAGTTTAATGAATTCTGTCCTTATGAGAACCATTAACAATTCCTGGCAATTCTTTGTTTAATTTACCGAAACATACATATTTTAGATTTTCATCAGACTCAAAATACAAATCTTCTGGTTTCCTATCCCACTTAGACCTTTCTAAGATGAGATCGATAATTTTGCTGTATTTCATACTGCTAATATGAATTGGTGATCTACCATATGCACCATATCAGAAATCTTAATATTTTGGAAGGAATTCCAGCAATCAAAAATATTTTGCTTTTGTAAATGCTTCATTATTTAAAATAACCCATTCTAGCTAGCGGTATAGCGCTTTGGCTACAATTATTTCTCTTTTGTAATGTTATTATAATCCATTCGCGTCATCCGCTTTATCAAATATTTTTCTTTCACAAAACACGTCAGCATGTAGGCTATGTTATTTAAGATAAAGAAAAATAATAAACACCAGTGTCTAAGAAAACCTAAAACAATCCAAACAAACATTTCTTTTCTTTTAAAAATAATGCAGACTTTCTCCAATTAACAATAACAGTCTTAGATGCCCTGACATGACAAGATGTCTATCACCCGTTCTCCCCCCCAACCTTTCCAATGAAATCATTCGCTGCAACTGTTTTTACACGTTCGGTTTTACGTATAATTTTAATGGCAATTTTACTTTGAATAACGAAACGATTGCTAATCGGGTTTCTATTTTAATCGTTACGAATTGAATATCTGTCTTTTAATTAATTCTTTTTTTGGTATTGTTCATTTCTTTGCTAAGAAACTGATAGCAATGATACCATTGTGTTTTATGACATTTTTAAAATATCGTTTTGGAACATGTCGATAAAGAATTTTTACATTTATTGTCAATGGGCTGTGGTCAGCCAGTCTCCTGTGGTTTGAAAGCAACCACCTTTTAGAAAAAATGAAAAAAGTCCGACAGGACGTCAATTACGTCGACAATTCAATGTCATAAAGTGGTGCTTCGTTCTTCTAAACATCTTCATGCTATTATATTTTTATCCGCCCGGATAGGGGTAATCATAGACAATGCATCTCTCGTAGTCCGAAACTCTATATGGATTCCACTCCATTTAAGATGATGAATGGTTTCACCTGATGAGGTGAAAGGGAGGATCACTATTCCGTGCCCTTAAAAAATCTTCACACACAATAATATTAACTAAGATTGCCTAGCAGTCCTCACATACCTGGCCAGAATATAAATACCATTTACCTTTTCACTATTTACCCTTTTCTTAAAAGCATTAATATAAAAGGTCCGCCAACACGCCCTCACCGTTTCAATTTATTTGCTTTGCAAGTGATGCAAAGTAAATGGCGGTGGGCACGGCGTTCCATTAGACAGACGCTGCGAAAGGTCGCTCTCAAGGATCGCGTGTAACCTGGATATGACTTGCTTTACACTTATATAATACTTATAGTTAGGTGGCCCAATTGAGTCTTTTTTATTGCTTTGAATGACGAGACTCGTCGTTCGCCTGATGGTAAGCGATACGTCCGCCCATAAACAGTAGAAACACCATTCAACACCTTGAATTACAAAGTTATGTTTGGTATTCCACTGTGCTCGCTATCCTGAGACGTGAGATCTTAAGTCTCATTATATCCAGTAGTTACACTGGCAACAATGTCCTTCAAACCGGAACACAACAGTGACTATACACTGCTGCTTGGCGCCAGAAATACACATTGCGGTGGTACCTACCCAGGCGGATTCTCACATATCAGAGACCTACCACCAGTAAGGGTGTCACCGTCTATGGGGGCAAATTCGTCTTTTTGTTATTACAGTCATTGTAATCCAAGGACAGCTTTAATAGCCGTATAGGTCAATAAGGTGTTATTAGCTTCAAAGCTGTCCCTCGATTAGAACGCCCGTAATTGCAAAAAGACGGATATGCCCCGCTAGACGGAATAGGGCCTCCTGACTATATATCAATATATATTTATTTTTTCCACAAGAATGACGATTGGTAATCGCTGGCTATAAATAGTAAAGTACTACTTAGTACTGGCCGTATCTATTCCACAACCAGCTTGAGATGTTAGCTCGTCGGTATTCAACTTTAGACTGTAGATAGAGTATTCAAAGTAGGTGTCAGCATCTACTTCTAGAACATACTATAAACGTAAAAATACGTCTTATATCAATATTTTTCCGAGAACATACAGCAAGATAATTAAATCACTAGATATTTAATTCAAAAGCTAATCTATTAATAGTACAAATGCAACTAGATTACTAATCGTGGGAAATATATGACCGATAGAGGCACTAGATTTACTTATACTTTAGAGTACACATACGATGTTTTTAAACGCTATGAACGCGCTTCAAACGCAGGGAAATCGCGCGATAAACGCTATTCTCTCAGGCACTATAATTTTATAAGCGACCAGGCACGCTTACAATACGCGCGTTTGCTGTTTTCAGCACACATTATCATCGCCATTCAGCCTTTGGATGTCCACTACTTATCTAACGTTTCTTATAAAGGTTCTCAGGCCAACCTGTTGGAATCGGTCTGCATCCAGAGTTTCCGTGACCTGTACTAGGCCGTTTCCACTCAATTTTTTGTACATGTAAAGGCCACAAAGATAAAAATTCAATTCTGATCGCCTCGTCGTTACTGCGCGTTTTAATTGCGTTTTTAGAGCTTGTAAAATACCCCGTTAACATCGCCCCTAATCCATTTGCAATCTTAACTAAACTAGTCAAGTCGAAAGGATGTTGATTTATTAGCCTTATTTTTAATTTGAAATTCTTGAGTGTGTATTGACTCATATGTTAAACTTAAGTCCTTATGGCTTCTAAGGTACATATTTTCATTGGCTATATACTCAATAAAGACAAATATTGATACAAAATATGTCAAGAAAAGTACCTCGCAACCCATAAAATATATCATCAATATCGCATACAAATTTGAATTGCGATATACTATATTATACTTTATTACATTGTTCAAACGGAAACACGTCTATTCTATAATTTGTTGTATATTGGAATAGACAAATCATATATTCCTGTGTAAAACACGTAAAACTACGTAGAACAACTCACATTTTCCACGTTCGAAACATCCTCAATAAATCCATAGATGATGCTACATAGCCGTCTTTCCATGAGAAACGATGCCGGTCTATCGAACATTTTGTTAAGAGGAAAATCATGGTTTTACATAAATAAATAATGAAGCTTTCATGCAGGCGTTTCCATCATATTTTTATAATCCATTGTGTTGCCGAGTTTGTGATTAATGTGGCAGTTTAACTGGCTTTTGTATACTTATTTGATATTACGCACCTGCACTAGTGCATTGGGTTTTGACGTAACCTAGTGATGTCATCAGGAAATGGGATTATCACGCCTATGTGGTATGATACGTTGTTACACACCATACCACATAGACGTTCTCAGAGTATGGAGATACTCTGATCTACCTTTTTAAAATTTCATTTTGATTCTTCTTGATTTTATTGTTTCATTGGATTTTAATATGCTTTCTTGTTTAAGTTTTTCGACGGTAAAATGATTTTCAACGAAAATAATATTTTTATTTTATAATAATATTTTAACACCCACGATATTGAAGGTCTACAAGCCCTCTTACGAAATCTCATTCCTTGATATCTCCACAATAAAGCGATCTATTAAAACTTCAACCATAAAAACTTTTTTATGAATGAAATTTATGGCTCTATAAATCCCATGACACTATCAAAAATGACCTTCCACGCTTTTAATACTTGGACGTGTCCGAAAATACAACAGTCAAAACAACAGGCAAAGGAAATGTTAACAGTTGTCATTCATTCATCAATAAAAATGATTACGACCAGTGTCAATGAATGATTTATGACTTAAGAGAAACTTGTTCCAGTAATTAAACACGTATGCAATTTTAAACCGAAGTTGCGATTTCTAAGCAATAATATGTCATCAAGTTAGTACTGGCCAGTCAATTAGTGCTTCTTAGAAAAAGAAAATAAACAACGCAGACGAGTTGGTTATGAGAGTTATTTTATGTATGCGGTTCAATTCGAAATTTAAAATTATTTATTTTTAAAATCTTGGTGTTTAGGAATCATAAATTAATGGAAGAACGTATTGAATAATTTATAATTTGTACAAGTTTTAGCTTCTGAGCTACTTATGCTGGATTTGAATTATATTTTGGCATAACAGTACTAAATGCAGCCAAGTTCATAAATCACTTGATTAAATTGCTCGCGTTTCTATTATTGCTGCAAAAGCGTATTTCCATCCTCGGAGTAGTTTATCCATAGATTAAAGATGCTTTCGCTCTGGCATTACATGCAGATCTGCACCAATTTAGATGTTTCAGAAGTCAATAGGTTAGCATTGAACGTAGTGGTATGTTTAGCGTGTTTGTTTAAACAAACAAGTCATAACAAATTGCGTAAGAAATGGTTGATGTTTATTTTTTTATACTAAATGCCTATTGTTCTTGTTGTTTGAAGTTTTTTTGTTGTCAAACAAACATCAATATTTATTTATTTAAGAGCAATGCCAACAAACCTCTCCGATGGTGAAGTATGAGATCATGCTTTTAGGGGCTATAAACATATTTTCGTTTGCTGTTCATGGTGTATATCACTACGTGTTGTTCCTCTGACCTCTAAATTTTTACTCCTCAACTATTGAAATATCCAATCTTCAATTTTCCTGTCTGTACAAGAGAGTAACTTTAAATTATACCTTTACATCTATCATAAAAATATCATTTTGTAATGAAGTTAGATTATTAATTACATTTGCAAGTAGTTATACGTTAGCATCGGTCTGTGGAATCAAATATACTCGAACGCGTATTGTGGTCTACCACAGTTTCCTCAGTAACCTGAAATAGTATATGAATGATATAAATTATATTATTAGTCTGTATGAATGATATGTAGAATTGTAGACTAAGGTATCAATATAAAATTATGTTTGTGTAAACATCTAGATGTCTTTGTAACTTTGTGCCCATTAATTTGGAAATTAATAAGGTCTCAAACGTTTCGTTACCAAATGTAGGGTAAAATAAATAGTAAGAAAATCTCTTAATGGAATCCGCATAAAATCGTCATATTGTCCTGATTTCTTCGGTGGCGGTGTATTTCATGCGTTAAACAATCAACGCTCTGAGGTCCAGAGTTCAAATCCCAGATCGGGTAAATTTATATTGAGATTTTTTGCTCAGCATATCAGCCCGCACTATGGAATTTGTATTCGATATAGCGATAGGCTCGCTCTCTATCACATCATGAGATACACAACGGGAAAAATGGGGGCCCTGGTTGCACCTCTTTCTATCCTTTCAAGGATAAGGCGTGATTTGTATGTGTGTTTTGTAGAGCAGTGATATTAAATGCTAATTTCCCGCTATATAAATAGTGATGATATGCCTCGATGCACAGTAACCATACATTAGTAACTTTAAGAGACTGTTCTCTAGCTGATAAAGTACCTCTACAACTTATTTCACAGATAGCGTACCGATGGTCTGCGTTACCATGAAATTGAAATATCATTATGCTATCCAGAAGATCATTAACATAGTTGATAGTTGTTATTGAGATGTTCAAAGACTTTGATCACATAAATAAAAGGTCTGATCGTAAAGTACGTTGAATAGTATAAAATCAATGATATGAATCTCCACTTCCTTAGACATTAGTATTAGTAACTCACATTCGGATTTTAGAATAGTATAACTTGCATTGGTTCGTCGTCCTTACTAAACACTTTTAGTTCTATTGCGGACTTTGATAAAGGTACAATGGTCACTATCCGCATGCATACCATTTTATCCAGTATCGCGCTACTAATATAGATTTATCTTACTAATATTACAAATGCGAAGTTTGTGAAAATGTTTGGATGTTTGTATATTAGAAGTAAAGAACTGAATGGATTTGGATGAAATTTGTGTCACGGGTAGACCAAGTCCTGAATGTTAATCCGTATTACGTTAACATAAGATTTTAATTCCGGTAATTAGCTTCCATGAGTAATAATGTTTTTTTTTTTATAAATAGATGGCGTTGACGTCATCCTGAACTTTAAGAACTTTTTTAACGGAAAGGATATTCACCCGGGCGAAGTTGCTAGTAAAATCTAATCTAATAAATACTGAATGATTCAATATTTAAGCTATTGGGAGATTAAAATAGAAGAACCAACCTCCAAGTCAGTTACGTCTCATCAAAGTTAAATTACACAGTCCAAACAGATCATAACACCAAGACGTAGATGGTGAACAGCTATTGGAAGCCGTCCAGACATTTGACCAATACTAATATACAAAAATAATCGTCAGTCTGATCGGCAGCGTAGGCCTTACTTCCTGGAGAACAATTGGGAATAGTTATGCGACATGAGCCTCTTTCAGTGGCAAAGGGTGAAATTCTTCGAAAGGGAACCAGACATAAAGTTATATAGATACTTATATGCATAAATGCGGTGTGTAAATAGTTCTAATGATAGATTTTACATAAATTAAGAAAAGGAAGCTGGTAGGAATCGGGTTATATGGACTCTTAGCCTCTGGTCTCTTTACAACATTGGTAAATTGAATTGTAGTGTTGAGGTATTGTGTTCGATCCCCGGGTTGGGCAAAGTGATTTTGGGTTTTTTACTGAGTACCAGCCCGGAGTCTGGGATTTGTGACCAATATGGCGATAGGCTCGCCGCCTATTACATCATGGAATTGAATATACACGATAGAAAGTAGGAGCACCATTTGCGCCTCTGCCTACGCCTTCGGGACTAAAAGGAGTAAGTGTGTATGTGGTAAAAAATTATTAATTATACTCGCCCTGTATTACACGGCTCTCATAAAGCTGGCGAAATGTCAAATAACAAGGCATGACGCTGCATGTTAATAAAACCTGTGCACTTATAACAGTATTATTTTGTAAGGTGCAATTGAGGCAATGGGGAAGTCTTTAAATGCTTGGTAATGAATTCATCCAGGGTTGGTATTGCGTTTTTTTTTTATATTTGTCAAGAAAGTTAAAGAGCTTATTAAAATTAGACAGAGCATATTCACTAAGATCCGTGTAATACTCACAAATTATAATAATCGGGTTATTTAAATAAAGATCGTAGTATCTCTTTACAAGACAGCATCTCGCTCTTATTTTACCTGGACTTCCTTATTGAAACTCGGCAATAATTTTCTTCCATCTATTTAAGTATTTACTTTGTTCATAATATAACCAGATATACACGAGTCATATTCATATTTTCATCATGATTTAGCTCCCCTTGTCTAGTGGACATTCCCATAGCATTCTTATTGCACTTAATTGTTATGCGCGGGGACATAGTTGCGCCGGCGCAGCTTGCAACTGAGGTCAATGACGTTCTCTATCACTTAATCCAATGTCCGTCAACATGATGTTTAATGGTACTTGTTGTAATAAAAATGAACCGAGATGATTTTGGTATAGAATTCTGTTCGAATAAACTTTTGATTTTTATCTTGATTCGAATTCTCGAAATATGTATGTATGCATTACATATAACAACTCCACGTCATGATGTACCTGTGACCAGGATTCTCATGCTAAATTAGCATAATACACGCTAGAAAAAAATTGTCTTGTTTTACAGTTTGCTGTTTGATGACAATTGACGTTTATTCTCGAAAACATGATGAGGTTCCTCCGCAACATAGATAGGATACGTACCACAAAACTGCTGGCATCGTCTAACAACATAAAAACATTAAATCCGTAAACCAGACGTACCCCAAATAATAGATCAACTAAAAATTATGTCGGTTGCCCTAACCCAAATTTTAATTAGATTCAATCTAATTTCATCTAACAATTTGTTTGATGTAACAGGAAATGTACATGTTTCTGTGATGCCAATAACATAGAACCAAACCTGATTACATCTAATATCGCTAAATATACTTTATGACAATGTTTCAAGGCGACCGTGCTAATGAACGGTGTTACGACACACTCACTTTGATTTTACTATGTCGTAAAATCACCTTTGAGTTCGGCAATATATATAACTGAGTGAACTTCTAAAAAAAGCTAGAGTCGGCTCTTCTCAGTTTTCTGAGCGTCACTTGACGGCGTTTCACTTACCGAAAATTAATTTATTTCATTAGAATTAACAAAGTATGTGAGTGAACCTTTTTCTTCTTTTCGGAACATGCTCAATGCTTTCAAATTCATGCATTTGCAAGGATTGTCATTTTTATTCCGTATCGGAAAGGTTTAGATCATCTGTCGTCCCAAAGATGCATGTAGTTTTTTTTTTATATTTATAACTTCAATCTGCTAATCAAGAAACGCGCGGAAACTTACATTGTCTACAAATACCGTATTTTATTAGGCCTTTGTAATGTTTCGCGTATCGAACGCGTTCAATAAAACAAACAGGCATCACCCTCGTTAAATTTTATTTTAGTTTCAATTACGACTTTTACAAACTTTTCCATTGTAATGTCTAATGCAGAAACTATTCGAGTAAACACAACCATTAGAAAAGTTGTGGACTTTGCAGACAAATATAATTTGATTAATTCGTAATTTAGTGTTTCAGTTTGTTGATGTCTCGGCATATTATTTGTTCGCCCACTATTTTTTTCTACATAAAAATTAGAATATTGCTGATTAATTCTTTAGCTTATGTAAAATTTTCCTGGTATTTTTAAATAAGAAATTTTCATTTTTTATGTCAGAGGAAAGAAGTACTAAATCTGTATTTTATTAGTTTCGGCTGACTCACCTTGAGGGATCCTACAGCCTCTTATACTGTGTATGGTGTGAACTATGAAGCTAAAAGTTCTCGCGAGTTTTATTCCCAGATATTGAATATTCTACGTACTCGTATGCCGTCAACGCATCAACGAATTCTGTGGAGTTAGCGTGTTGGCAAACAATACGCCGGTTACTTACGATCACTTGACCTCTGTTCGTTTGGGGTTCTTGCAACCATCTATTGTTTATCGTTATCATCTTTCTGTTCTGCAATATCTTTACAAGATTATGTAAAACATGAGTACCTGTTTCAAAAATGTTCAGGATGTGTATTTAATACTGTTCTCCCGAAACGTATGTACTCTATCAATAAAATAAAATAACTGTAAAATGCAAAATACGAAAAACATTATTTAAATTTCTCATCATAGAAGACTTTGACATCGCTGATTGTTGTAATTTTTTAATTTTTGTTTGCCTTCTACATTCTAGAATTATTCTAGAATTGTGCCACACCACTTACTGACTTCGCATGTATCGCGAAACCAGTGTATTACATTCCCCATGTATATATCACTTAAGCATTTTACTAAAACAGGAGGACGTATTAACAAATTAAAACATGAAGATCAATCATACATACAACTAAAGTGTAAACCACGACTAACACTAAAATCTTTTTATATTGCATTCGAAAGAGATGATTGCGCCGCTCGCCTGACGGCAAGCGATACGACCGCCCATAAACAGTAGCAACGCCATATAGAACTTTGAATTTCATAGTACTGAGTGACACTCCACTGCGCTTGTCACCCTGAGACGTAAGATGTTAAGGCTCATAATGGCCAGTAATTACACTGGCTACAATGTCCTTCGAACCGGAACACAACAATGCACTCACACTGCTCCTTGGCGACAAAAATATGGTGGTACCCACCCAGACAGCCTCTGGCATACAAGACCACCAAATCTTCCCATAATTTCACTACCCTGTTTCATGCGAATTATCATGCAAGGAAATAAAAAACAGATTAGCAGTTTATTGGCGGACATTAAACGTTCGACATTAGCGGAATGTGCGATAAATGTCGATTGTAAATTACGGATAGATTTATGCTTGTTGTCTTTGGACGGACCGCCGCGCCGTTTACTGATGCCCTACGTTGATTGGGGTGCAATCAAGGGCGATGTTATTTTGGTTATTCTGGATCGTTATGTGTGGGATTAGGTGGTATTGGTTGTGAATCTGACGACGGATAAAGTCAGGTTGTCGGTTTATTTGTTTAGTTTACGGAATTCGCGCGTGTTGCATTAAGTAATTTTTGGGAAAATTACTTTTATTATTTTATAAACTTTTTGGGATTCAAATTCAATGAAAAAACCGAGTAAATTTGCCTAAACGTATCAAACGTTTGTAGGTTCATGAAATAAAAACATGAATAATTTATTATTAGCACAATATGCCCAATTAGCGGATTAACTAAAGTAAATACAATGCTAACACAAACAAATTGACACCCACGAGTCAAACCATTCTAACCTTAATATTACTATATACCGTACATAGCACAAAAATGTTTAGTACGAAAACAAAACACTCCGTCATTGAGAAGTAAAAGCGGAGATCCATCTGGCACGCGTCACCTTTCAAACGCTTCGACGGTGGATCAATCAGCGCAGGCGCACGTCGAGGCACAGACGATAAATCGTATTTCGCGTTTTTTCGCGCCATTTTTAATTGTGGCGTTTATGGATTAGTTCCGCTACATTTTTCCCGCGTCTGAGACGGTAGTGTTTATTTAATGTTAGATGGTGTTTTAAAGAATTATGATATGCAGGAAAATTTTTATTTATGAGATTAATAACATAAATGTGAAGTTTCGTAGAATAATTTAAACAGTTCCGGGAACATATTGTTGACAAGGAAAATAACAGAGGTTTTTCTGTATAGCTTAACAAATCTGGATCAAATCGATGCATAGTTAATTTGTCGGATGAATTATAATTTCTCACATATTTATTACTACAGTTGAATCATCTATTATATTGCTAAAATAGTTTTTAAAGATTCCAAACCTAAGTAAAATTTAATTAACCTATTTAATTAACTAAGTAAAAAATATATTAAATTATACAAATTTTTTTTGTCAAACTCTGCCAAAATTCGAAAAAACAATAAATTCGACTTATCCATCTTTGCTCCGACGCTTCAGTTATTATTAGCCGTAGTACGGTCAGGGGTAAGGTTAGGCGCGGCTCGATAACGCGGCCGTGGAAACCGACACATGAGGAAGCAGTGATATCCCTACATCGGAATCTTTTGGCATATCTGTCGGCGATCTTTTTGAATCCATTTGGACATAACAAGTTATTTTTTGGAAGGTGAAAAGGAAACTTACCTTGTTTTTTATAGTTATAGCTAGCAACTGAGCGGGTTAGTTTGTGATGAGCGACAGTTACTGCCACGGACCTTCACAATGGCATAGAAATACACAATGCATTACTTTAAGGAAATTAATAGGGTTTGAGTGCCGAAGATTTGTGGAGAGCCTAGTTTATTAGTTTTTTAGATGGCAGCACGGGCATCATCTGGATTGGGTCATTCGTGCTGACAATTATGGCATACAAACTTTGGCTCGCGACTCCGCCCGTGTGCAGAAGTTTTTCCGGGATAATAGTCCCGCTTTATATTTTCCCGGGATAAAAAACTTTGCTTTTGCAGAGTAAAAGTAGCCTATAGCACTCAAGAGTAATGTAGCTTCCTACTAGTGAAAAAATCAAAATAGGTTTAGTAGAGAATAACGCGTTCCAAAAACAAACACTTCTAACAAATCTCCTAGGTTCTTCCTATCTTATACCAAGTATATGATAACTGTTTACTTCCCATCAGGTGATCGGTCTTTCGCCTTAGGGATTAAATTTTGAGAGATTGACGTATTTATGACTATTATATGATTCACAGAATTCAATGAGCTCCTCAAACGGCCTAATAAATTATACGATAGTTAGTCAATATTCTTGTAAATATGAGTAATGTTTCTGTGGTTATTGTGTTTATATAAAATAAGCTTAAGGAAGTACATTAAGAAGGTATTAAATGTTTTTAGTCATGTTATATCAAGACGAGGAAACAATAAAAAAATTAGGCACCAACTTATATTAAGACACATTCACGCCATTTATCCTAGAAAGAGTAGGAAGAGGAACAACTTTTGCTCTCTCTTTTCACCGTACGCATTCTGTCCAATGATGTGTTAGGAGGCGAACCTATCGGACACGAATTTCAAACTCCGGGCTGATACTGAGTAGAAAATCCTAATATCACTTCCCGACTCAGGGATCGAACCCGAGGCCTCGGCACTGCAGTCGTACAGTCATACCACTGACAGGCAATTTAGCTTATGAATATAACATACGAGTATTATGATGCCGTCCCTTGCCATTAAACACTTCTTTTAAACAATTTATACAGCTGAGTCGCTGAACCCTTGTCAGATCTCTAGTATACGCAGGTAAAGTTTGGAGAACTTACGGAACTCATTTTACGAAACACAAATGTCTTACTGTATAACAAAAGTCTTCATATTGCGATTACAAATTGACATGTTAATCGAATCTTATACCGTGAGAAACTCAACATACACATCCTCCAGCATTCAGAGCTCTTATCCTATTAATTCCATCAGCCTGATCGTATCAAGACAAGCATTGTCCGTTTGTTAGCATATCAATAAGGGTACAGACATAGTTTGCGCACGCGACGCCACGCCACACGAAACTAAATGTGTGTCGTATTTTAATGTTTGAAATGGAATAAGTATGTAGTTATTAATTTACTGGATTCGCTTATATTTATATTTAAACAACGTGTTTTTATTGTTGCTTTCACAAAAATAATAAATGACGGAAAATAAATGTTCTTGTGACTAATTAGTATAATAAAAACACATCCAGCGGCCATACACATAGTCCCGACCCCACACAAATTCACTCCACAACAAATATTTGAGAGCCACGCTAATTTAACAGACGCAGTTAATAGGGTATTAAATCGCCCTCTCATTTACCGCTATTTTCAATAAACGAACCCGATCGCTTTTTTCGAGATATCTCAAAAATTAGCCAATCAGAACATTTTTTTTATGCTTACAAATGAGTTACTTTGATTGGTTAATTCTTGGAATCGGATTGAAAGTCGAGATTGGGATCGTATATTGAAAGCGGCTGTTAATGTTTCCAAATGTCACAGCTTAGCGTCGTGGCGTGACGTAAGTTAAATTTGTCGAGTTTTTCTGACTCGGCCAATGCCGAGACATGGAGATGAGTCTCGGGTCATTTGTCAGATTGACTCGGATCTCGGAGTCACATTGCATTGTATAGATTACAACATACAAATTTGTAGTAAGAATGATTAATGGGCGTTGAAACAGTTAAACGTCTAATGTTTGGAGGTAATCGTTGGAAGGAAGAATACGATGAATGAAATGTAAGCGTATTTTTTGTATGCATATAAATCTAACTAATATTTAAGCTGAACGTTTGTTGAACGCACTAATCTCAGGAACTACTAAACCGATTTTGATTTTTTTTCACTAATTTGAAGCTGCATTATAGGGTATTTATCCCGGGAATATATTTATCCCGGAAATCCTTTCCACGTGGTCAAAGCCGCAGGTAAAAGGTAATTAGATATATTCATACAAGATGGACTTTTTTTTACAATAATATTTTTCAAACCTATAATTTTGCTCGGTAGCGTAGTCTCATGCTCTATAATGGCAAGGACTGCTAACGAAAAGCTAGAAAAAACAATCTAAAAACTCATACTCGTTCATTTCGAATGCCTTTAATTTTTAGAATTTACTATTTTCGCTTGTCTTGGTTTGGGGTCTATAGATACTAGCATAGTTTTAATATCAAAAAACTCGCTTAGATGTTATACTCGACCTTCTCCTTGATCCATTGATAGAGGATCGTGAACATGTAACAATATCTTTATCCGTCGCTCACGATCAACATTATTCTGTTTACCATGTCTCGTGTGTTGGTATTTTTAGACACGTGTATTCCTGCAGGACTGGTAAGTGGATAAATGTTTTCGATGACCGCCTTCGTAAAAGCCATTCTATATCTGACTTGTATGGAATCTTTGTAGTGGAAGACTTCTTTGTATTTGAGTATTGTGATTGTAATAGTATGCTCTTGTTACTGTGTACATGTTGAAATATTAAAGATCAAATTTTATAGGTAGTAAGGACGTACTACGGTTAAATATACAACTCTTCCAAACTTCTATAAAAGTTAGTTTACTGGATGGTGGTTCTAAAAGAAATGCTGTAAAAACACTATAGATTTTCCTTGAAATTGATCAATAAACTAAATAGCTAGCACAATAAAAGATTACTGGGCAAGACTTACAAAAGGGCAGGCAGAAATACTTTCACCACACTTATTTTGTACCATTTATTTTTGTAGCAGTTTAGACGGAAAAACCGTCAAAATTTATAAAATGTATTTTTTTTGTAATATTTACTTGCGAGCGATTTTCGCCTGTTCACGAAAAATCTAGTTACGGAAATTTAAATTCATGTTTACACAATGTTTTTACTTTGAACTAATGTTTGTTATAACAAACCGCACGCATTACTTTTAAAATGCACATGTTCAAATTGAACAATAAATTCATCTGTCCATGACGTATTGTTTGAAAACATAAAATCAATTTACTGGAGTGCAATTTGTTTGTATTGAGTATGGGTGTCATTATGCGTGTTTATTTTATATTGCATGTTTTTGGTAAATATTATAACAGATTTTTAGGCAGTTAAAAAGAGAAAAATGATTTAAGCAATATGTTTTGAGGTTAGATGATATCATAGTCTTTTGATCTTAAAAGTTACAGGTTTGATTGTTATAAATAATATGTTTAAATTAACTTCTTTGCTGCCTATTTTCTAAAATCTGTGAATATAAAGAAAAAGAACTTAAAAATTAAAATCTCTCCTTAAAAGGTTTTGCTGTGGCCACATCGAAGAAAACCTACAATTGATATTCCGTCTTAAATATGCACTCTGTATATCAAACAAATGACAACGTCTTCCGTCATCCACAACGTAATAATCACACAACCTCTTTCAACAAATCCCTTATTCACAACGTAATAATCACTACCAAAATACCATAACTCACCACCATCTCATTTTCCAGGAAAACGTGCAAGTCCTGCGGCTGCGACCGCCTGAAGCACTCGGTGTACCACGAGGAGCTGTGCTCGGTGCGCGAGCGGCTCGGGCTCCGCGACTCACGCGTCAACCACCACTCGTACGACAGCCCCCCGGGACTTACTGCTAAGCAGGTAGGATTTAAAATTGTAGATTTTAAGCGATTTTTTTTCGGCCATGGCAAAGTCACGCCACTGAAGTTAGTGAGTTACGAGAAATAATTATCCTTCTCCAGTCGACATAATTTGCTGGACTGTTTGAAACTTTGGAACGGCATAACTAGGTCACCATGACGGATTTTACGCTATGTGTTTGATAGTCGCTATCCGGGCGGATACTGATATCTCACTACCAACATTAAACAATCGGCTTCCTTCCCTCGTCCTTTCCTTCAAGGCCGGGCATCCATAACTCTTGATATTATCAGGTTCTTCCTAATTGTGTTCGATGTCAATCCGAATTCTAGAAAAAGACAAATATTATTGTCCGCACATTCTCTTTGTCTTTATCTCACTTGAGAATTACGGAACAGCCAATTAGAAAAGGAGAGTGCGTTCTATGTCTATTAAAATCTATGGTCCTGAAAAAAAAAAATATTTCGTACTAATTCACCACTAAAACTTTAATTAATTACTACATTTATTAATACACATTACTCTTTACTTGCACGAGTGTGATGTTGCGTTTTATGTACAATGTTCTCCCACACTAGGTTTAAAACAGACATTTTAGATGCCAAATACAACAAAAGCAACTGTAGTTAGTATATTATTTCTTCCAACCAACGCTAGTAACGTAATTCACGTTTCGCGCATAATTCACCGGCACAAAGCCGAAGACATGCGCTTTATTGCAAATTAACGTCACAAAATATTTCTGTATGTACGGAGAGATTTATAACCTCAAACGCGGTTCTGGCACCGATCCGTAGATTTATCTAACATCCTGCCATATATAATAGTAATTGAGAAATACATTGTGATATTTCAGACGGAGCTGTATTGGACATCGTTAGCCGAGCGGGCGCCGACCGGCATAGGTGGCGCCACCGGCCAGGCCGCCTGGCGCGCCTGGAGGACTAAGGCGCTGGCTAGCCAGCTACCGAAGCAGGATCTCTCACTGGCTCACTGCAGACACGTTGATGATGGTCACCGCAAACAGTATGAAGATTTTGTTGCGGCACGGAACGAAATTGCACTTGATATTGGTAAGAATTGTTAACAACGCCATCTGTTAGAGAGAAGCAAAACTAAAAATGTGTATAATTAATAATTCGTTTATCTTTGTTTCAGGCCTGGCTAGTCAGCATCACGGTTCTTCAGTGGAGTGCATGGGATGCAATAAACCGATTCGTAGTGGAAACATAACCATTCAAGCTCCAAGGATAGGCGAAGATGTAAGTAAAATCTGTTACTAGTGCCATCTATTTTTTAAGAAATGTAACAAAGATGATATAATATTTAGTTCCGCTATTCGATGATAGATGTCAGGCAAAACCCAATTGTATAGAAATGGATTTAAAAAAGCAAAAGTCGCAGAGTATAAGATAGTCAATCTTCTTTAACACATGTCTTAATACACATGAAAGCAAAAATTGCATGCTCGCATTTCGCTTTATGCGATTTTTTATTTAATATGCCGTCTCCTCTGTTACATAGGCAGCACTACTACTCCTGGGCAATTTGTGTTTCTGGCCTATTTACATTATATCTTAAAAGAGATTCTGACATCTAGCATCCGACCGTTGTAGTTTAAATGTTAAAGCATTATCATTGTCCCACTTGAAGAGAATAGATACCATTAAGTGCGTGCGATGGCTCATAAAAAAGTTTTTTTTATTGCCACCCTCTTGTGTTTGTGAGCCAAAAAGCTCGTACTTGTAGATATCGTCAGCCGTTGTGGTTGTCGCAGGCGCTGTTCCACCCCGCGTGCTTCGTGTGCGCGGAGTGCGAGGAGCTGCTGGTGGAGCTCGCGTACTGCGCGCTGGACGGGCGGCTGTACTGCGTGCGCCACTACTCCGAGCGACTCAAGCCGCGCTGCCACGCCTGCGATGAGGTACCCGAGTCATGTCATTTGAGGTTAGCTACAGTCTGCGTCTGGCCCCCCACGAGATGGACCGACGATCTGGTGAGGGTCTGGGTCCGATGGATGAGGGCGGCCCAGAACCGGTCCCTGTGGCGCTCAATGGGGAGGCCTATGACCAGCAGTGGACGATTCCCGGCTGCAATGATGACAGTCTGCAAAAATAAAACATATTCAACTTTACATCGCCTATAGACGTTAAGTTTAATAAGATTTTGTCTAAATTAAAATAAAATCTTTGTCGGTATTTTAACCAAGAAAATAAGTAAGGAAACAAATTTTAATAACGATTTCAGGTTTGAATTTGTTTAGCATTTGGAACTAACTGCACATTTGCGTTTGTTCACTAGTGTTTTTACACAGGTGGAGTTCGGATAAAATATTACAAAAAAAAAATGTGTTTTCAGGGGATAATATACCTGATTAATTCCGAAACTATCAACAAAAAATTCATTCAAATTTATTTTACCGATATTATTAGCCTGCATATATATTTTTTAAACTAATTGGTATTTCCCACGAATTATGATGCTATTAAGATATTTTAAAATAGATTTCAGCTCTTTAAATATTATATTAACTAAGTAATTCTAAAATGAATTATTGCCTATATTGTTTTACGGTGAGCAATAAAACCATCGATTCTTGGACAAAATATTCATCTCTATTCTAAGATCGGTCACCTTGTTCAAAATCTATATCCAATAGTTACTCTTAGGGTTGCCCCATTTCTAATTTGAATTGTCACTTTTATTCGAATTTTTGGTAGATCTCAGATTAAGTATGCCGCGCGATGCTTACCTTTCTTAATCGTTAATTTTTAAAAATAAATAGATAATATATAATATTTATAACGAAAATTCCTAAGTATATTATCTTAATTGATGAATATTGCGTATGTAAGGTGGTTATTGCGGATATTTCACATGCTTTAAAATGTCCTATACTTGTAACAAAATTTAAAATACTTAATGAATCCGTAATTCACGCAATAAATTATAATACACACAAAATTATAAAAGCGAACGTAATTTATGTCCTACCAATTACATAATTAAACATGTCAACATCCACGAATCGAATCAGCAAACTCCTGGTTTATTTAACATTCACCATAAACTCGCTGCGTGGAAATCTCTTGGAATCTATATTAAGCCCCATCACCTTGGTCACAATCTATAAATTGTACAGTAATTAATTATAAAATATTCAGTTGACACAGTTAAGGTATTTTGGTGGTATTGGAACGATACCAATATGTTTTCGAGGCGAGTGTGAAACAATATTGTGATGTTGATAGGATTCATAAAAACTTGGTGTTCAGAATTAAACTTTACAAGGTTTTCATGTTGTTCCACCCGCGTAAATGGTTTAATTCAATCATTAATAAAATAATATACTGACTTACTTTTGACCAGTGGTCGCCTGTACTGGGAGGGTTCAGGCTCAAACCCACCACGCTGGCCTAGTATGGGTTAGCAGACTTCATATACCTTCGATTTTTTTTTGGTAGATTTTGTTTATCTGTCTATTAAAGTTGATATATTTCTTTCTGACTATATTTCATACACTCAAAACAAGGAATCGCATGTCTGTAGGGCTGTGTTTCGACAGTCTCCCCTGTGTGTTAAATTATTAATATGTTATATGACGTTACAGATTAGTTGCTTTCTTGGAATATTTGATAACTTTATTAGATGGTATGAAAAGTATCACAGAGCTTAAAAATTACTGTGTAGAGAATAGATTTTCATTGATAAAACAAGTATTCATGAGCAACGTTTGGCTTAGGCGCAAAAACAAAATTAATAGATGTTCCTTTTTCAAAAATGCAAAATACACACTTAAAGTAACGCCATCTATCGTTATAAAACTGAACTGTATGTATAATTACCGTTGCAGATTAAAAATAAAACAGTCTGTGTCAGTTGTCTATTCTTAACCGTCAGATTGATGAGTCGTCGTGTTGACATTTCGATTCCAGACTAGGTCTAATGGCTTATTGCAATGTATTTAAAGATAATTATGCAACTCATTAGAAACGTTTATTTTTATAACGAACTGATTAAAATTAACTTATTACACATAAGGATTAGAAATATCTTTAAGCTTGAATTTTCTAAGTAGGAATACTATTTATACTTAAAAGTAATCTGAATGTTCTGTTATCATATATATTTTTAAAATTTAATGAATAATAATAAATTAAGTTTATTAAATGACACATTTTCTCAATTTCGAAGCGCAATTATTTTTTTCCTTTCTATTCCGTTACTAATTTAATCGAAACAGTTTCTAATATGTGGGTGTCCTACGAATGCAATCCAAGCACAATCGAGCTGTTCCATAAACAAAACTGACTAGCTCTTCAAATAGTTTAGATTCCCGAAGGTGTTCAAGCACTACGAGTTGGTAACGAACGAAACGTATTCCGTAACCGACGTTTCAATGATACGTTGATGACTCACGTCAGTATTTGCGTATGGTAGTAGTGTGTACTTCAAATCATCGGGCTATATCCAGAGGCCTTTTGCAAACAAGGTTAATGCGAGGGGATTATTTGTTTTTGGTATTCATTCCTCGAATTTAGTTGTACTTTTTGAGTCTTTCTTTTAAATTTCCCTCTCTGCTATGGCAGGGCTTAATGAACGATTAAATAAACAAGATATTTCGGTAGACAGCCGCTTTAGTGGCGGTCGGGCGTTGTTGATAGTGACCAACCACCTCTATAAGAGCCGTAAGCTAACCTGCTTTCGGTGGTAGAAAAAATCAGGAAGTATGTGACGTATGTTATTAGTATAATCTCGAAGCTATTTCGACCAATCTTTCAAGTTGAAAGCGTTAATGTTGATATTTAGCTCAAGCCCGTTTGGCGTAACTTAGGTCAGGAATCTGCATTGATTTAATGTTTATTTAAGATGATATAAAAACTCTTACTAAGAAACATATTTTATAAAATCTAATTAGTGTTACTGGTTGGCATTTGATTCTATCTTTAAAATTATCAGGCGTACAAAAGAAAATGAGGAAATACTGCTTATTTAGTGAACACAATTGATGTGATTTTTTGGTAAGAATAGATTGATGATAGATGTATTTTCCTTATGTTTTTGCCACATTGTAAAAAAATTATCTTTGTCCGAACGGCGTAGAATACATTTCATCGTGTCATCTTGAGACATAGAAATTATAAAAAATATTTTATATATAATAAAAAACATCTTTAGTCCGGAGATATTTTATAAATATCTAAATTCAAAGTTTTAAAAACCAAGAATAAACTCGGCCGAGGTTACATTTCTCAGAAGCTTCGGGAATCTTCTGTGCCCTACACAGACACACAAACCTACACGAATTCCCACCTTGCTGATACTATAATCGCCATTTATAATGCGTTGATAATTTTAGAACTGATATTGTGGTACATTGGAACGCGGTTGGGCTGGCATCCTATGTTGGGACACGATGTTGCGCGATGAGTGATCAACATTTTTAACGTATTTTTCTTATGAGGAGAGCCGCGAACGACAACTAAAGGTCGCCTTTTGTCACTAAGGTTTCTTCTGTTCAGTGTCGCATAGTATTAGAAAGATAGGTACTAGAACGCCTCAAGCAGGGCTTTTGTATGCGATATTTCCATCAGTTGCGCCTCTGCCTACCCCTTTCAGGGATAAAATGCGCGAGTGTGTATATGCTACTTTTACTTACAACTGTGCCCGAGCAGGCGACAGTCTTCACTTCGTATTTTTTTTCCATCTACCATTACCTCGCTTTAATATGAGTCATACTTTTCAAGAACGTTGCAGAATGCATTTTTTCACGGTGTATACCTGACGTCACTTTCTTTTGAAAGAATGGGTGACCGTTACATTTAAAAGGAACGCATTTAATTTCTATCGGATTTTGATTTTCGTATTCAGCTTAGTCTCATGAATGATGGGTATAATAATGTCTCGCATCTGTTCGTACTCACTCGCCCGTGCTCCCCGTGATTGCAGTTGGCACTACACGTAGCGCTGGTTTAATTGGACCACCGCATGATATACTTAGATAAACAAATAATAAATTGTAATTATGCATTGTCGTATATCGTTAGTTTATGAAAGAGAAATGTGTTCGAAACGAAAAAGTTTACAGACAGATTCCTTGATAAATGTAATTTCTAAGCGATCATTTAAAATATTTTCTTGCAATTTTGTAAAATTGTAAATGCATCGTATATCTGGTAACCCGAAAATATTAATATGATATAATAATCTACTTAATTGTAATTGCTGTCGTTGAACACTTGATGGGACTAACCTATTGATTGATTGCTCTGTATTCGAAACAAAATTTGCGATCACGTTGCAATTTTCCTTTTTAGTTTACAATTATCATGACATCTTTGTCTTTCACAATTAATTCCTTTAATAACGCTAAAATTAAGGTTGCACTACTGTCTTTTTATATATAGGTAGAGGATCAGTAGAGAGTAGAGGGCCAGTTCGATATTGCATTACTTAATGTAACCATATATTCATCTCCTTAAATATAACACTATACAATAAGTACTCGAACCGGTGATGTAAAATAATAATATGCATGTTTCAAACAAAATTAATATCAATATTTATTTATTTTACTTTAGACATCCTAATGCCACTATTATTATTTAAGAGAATTGGTCATAGCGGCATCATCATACTTTCAGAGAGAAATACAATCACGTATATGCCATATTCGCAAATACGCACAAAATAATAAAAAAATCTGAAAAGTAAAAGGTTTTTGGGTGTAAATATTCGTTTTTTATGGATGATTTTTGGCACGGTTACCAGAGGTGTAGACAAGTATGTGTTTTCATTTATTACTGCCATGTCAAAATATACCTGTATATGGGACTTCCCCACTAAAGGATAAGAATTTGGTAAGATATGAATAACGTAAAATAAAAAAAATAGAGTTGGTTACTATTTATAAATTTAGAAATTGTATTTAATTATATTAAACTTCATATTACTTTTCTAAAGTTTCGCACGTTGTTATCAAAATACTATCATAGTACTCATCTTTCATTTATTAAACTCAGCACATAATACTAAGACGACTTACAATTTAATTATAGGCCACCTAACCTTACTATAAAACTTTTTTCTGACTTTTATCCAAAAAATCTGCAAACGTCATAGTTATGTCATAAACGTTATGTTTAAAACCAATGTTTAACAACAAAATAAAATATGCTCGTAATGTAGTAAGAGAACGAAAATAAATCGTTTAACTAGGTGGTTAGTGGTGGGCAATGTGGTGTGTTGGTTCACACCTTACCACTTTGGTCAGTTTCGATACATCAATCGGTATATTTGCCCGCCTTTTTACGCGGCCATCTTAGAATAAAAGAAAAAAATATTCGTTCGTTTAGCCTGCCAGTGCGCGAAATTTTAAATTCAAAGGTAAGAATTTATTTTTCTCTTTGCTATAGTTTTTTAATTAATTTATAGAATATTGTTATTATAATCGCTTTCACTTCACTGTTTAATTCATGACATGACAGTACTGTCATTAACTAAATACGTTCAAATTAAAAATGTAATTGTATTATCCTAATTTTTTAAATACCTGCGTATCGTTAATAAATGTCAAATTTTATAGGTAAATCTCTTTGTTTTAATCAAACATTATATTTCTAATTTGTATCTAAATTGATACGCGTTCAAATGAAATTACTAGAGTTATGATGATTAAAATGTAAATTGAATGTAGTGTAATGGAGGCGTCTGAAGTGTTGGCCTACATTCAGCAATGAACGAATTATTGCAAACGTTACTTAACCTATCAGTTGTATTCTGTTACGATCAGTTTGCACCGCTTGTAGGCTGAACACATGCCTTACACATCGAAAAAAAAAAGTAATTTAAAAAAAATTCCAGCCCACATTATAAACATAAAATTGATAAAACTGTCATCGAAGCAAACGTCAATGTGAATATTTAAAAATTACATGAAAAAAAAAAATGTTTAAAAATATAAATTCCATTCATGTGCCGTCTGCAAAAAATTTTCTACTACCGCGTTAAGCGCCTAGTCGTTGATCAGACAAGGTATGCGCTCATCGATCCACTAAATACCCGATCGATCGCTTTGAAGTGTCTGTCGCCCATGTTTCTTTATAGTCTACCAGTTAGTAATAAATATAATTGACGCACACACACGACAGGAACATGTCTTAAACCGATAGCGTTAGCCAACTGTGAACTCAATACTCTTTCGACAGCTACTGAGGACGTGTCTCCTCCAGCCTCTACCTCCAGCATATTGGAAAAATTAAGAAAATAACACGTCGCGAGTGTTCCGAATCCGAATTTTAAATTTTACCGCGAAATTTTAAATTACGAATCGGCGTGTTCCGCTTCGACGCATTTGTGAATTTGTGCGATCGGTTTCCCGCCGAAAACTAAGTGAGTGAGTGCTTTAAAATATTATGCATGATGTGTTAATGCTTTACAAGTTCTTTTTCACTTATATTTCCATCAGATATATTAAAAGGATTTTACAAAATATGATTTAATTTTAGGGGCGATTTTTTCAATTATCATATAAAAAGTAGACGTAAGAAAAACAACATAAACTAAAACAGTTGTACGAATAAAATTGTTGAATTGTCTCACTTTTACATTGAATCAGGTTATAATTCATTTGTAGAATAAATTTTATCTGAGGATTAAAAATTTAGCCCCTAATAATTATAAGTACATTTCGTTATGTAGTTCTGGTGGCATTTTTTTTAATAATAATCGTGTATATATATTTTTTTTATTTAATACATCTGTACATGTTTTAATTATTGCCGTTAAAATTTAATCAGCGGATATAAATACCATTAAAAGCAAACATCACTTATAATTTAGCTACTCATCAACAGATGGCGTTATAATCTTTCGTTTGCAAGTGATGAGGTCGCTAGTGCCTGTTTTAAAACTAATTTCAAAACCATACTTTGCATATAAAAAAATTAACTTATTGTTTAATTATTATTTTTCCATAAATGATTCCGATTTTAAGTTTAATTACCCACATAAAAAATATTTAAGAGCGACTATCATCATTTATAGGGAACTATTACGAAATAATTTAAAGGAATATAATATATTATAAAGATTTTCCATTACGTTTTGGACAGTTCTTATCTGTAAAATTCATTGATAGTTATACCAAACCAATACTTCTTCTAAAATTGTGAATGGTCATGGTCGGCGTTTATAGTGTCATTTATAATTTGAGGTCACATTAGATCTCATACCTACTTTCTTCATTATTAAAAAATAAAATATGTAAACCTCTTAGGCTTTTCATCCTTCTATTTTAAAAGGTAGCTCCATTTTATAATTTCATTAGTATTTTCCTCGTTAAGAAACAAGTGTTATTTTTATGTTCATTTATTTTGGGCGGCCGACCGCCGCGCCATCTATCCAAGGGATGTAATACTAAAAGAGAATAAGTTGTACACATTCTCCGCAAGATTATGCTCTCAGCACAATGGGATTTAATTTACAATTACGTAATAAATATTATTTTCATAAATCTGAACGTTACTAAATAAATACAAGTATTAATAATTTGAAAGTATCTTTAATCTTGGAATACAGTGTGCTATTTTTGTATGTATTGGATCGTGAATCAAAAATACAATAAGTAGGTACCTACTTAATTAATTTATACTTAAAAAGGTATACTTCTACAAATCCTTTAAAAAACACATTATAGTAGGTAGGCATTCTAAAATCATTTTTTACACACAAACTCTGATTTAAATATGTATTATAAAAGTCATTCTCATTCTTTATTCAATGCAGTCATCATAAGTCACATTTTTGTTCAACGTATAATAGATCTTCCATATTTAATAGCCAAATAATAAATGACTTTGAAACTTATTGACACTCTCAATAAAAAATATGCAAAATCTCATTACGCAAAATCAGTTCAAATTCCCCATTTACTTATATCTTTAGAATTCGGTTATAATCAGACTAAAATATCACATCGAGCAAGAAAAGCCGAAAAAAATTATTGTTTTATCCGAAATCAGTAACGTGAGTGTGAGAGTATTGTTTTGAAAAACCGTTATAATTTATAAGAAATGCGGGTATCATGCGTCTGAGTAAACTGGATAATACGGATTTTGATTCATTTGTATTTTATGTGTTGCGCTTTCGAATTTTATATTTTGGCTTCATAACAACAAATCCTTCGTTATTTTTTAACAAACGTCTTTTTGATATCTTAGTATTAAATGTAGTTGGCAAATGTTTAGATTCTTTTGGCAAAAAACTTAAGGTTTCGCAAGTGTTAAGAAAATGTTATTTGAAAATTATTATTTTTCTAAACAGCCATGTAATGTAGATAATACTCATTTTATTACCATTTATGTATTCGGGAGCATATATTACAGTATGACTTTTGTATTTAGTCGGGTTTTACATTTATGCGATGAGCATTTACTCAGAAGTTGTAAAACAAGCCCTAAATATTCTTAAATAAAACTACATAATATGGGTTTCATTAACTCATGGCATGAATTTTATTTTTTACATGAATTAACGTCAATACTTTTTAATGTAAAGTCTGGCCGAAAATCACAACCAAAAAGTTCTTAATTCAAATTTATTTTTTAAAATCGAACACGAAGCACGTGTTATACAATCCAAAACATCTATAAAAGCGTGGATCGATGTAAATTACGACAGTGCAAACAGGCCGTCCGTGCCAACGACTGCTGAACGATTTTATACATGCTAGCGGCAACGGAAAATTATTTTAAGATATTCATTGATGTCACACCCACATGGAACTTGAATTGGCTCATGTACATATTTCCGAGCAACCTTCGATAGTAGCCTTCGGGTAATGTTAGTAAATAAAGCATAACGATTTTAGCGGCGAGTGTAACGACTCGGAACGCCGCCGTTACGTTTTGTGTAGGCTGATGTTTTTTTTACAATCTTTTTCTGTCTGGAAATGAATGAACAGAAAATGCACTAGACGATGCTAGTCGGGCGTAAAATATACTACAAGGTTCTTTGTAGTCAGATGACTATTTAGTTTTATTTATAAAAAAAACACAATATTTAGAATTTCAAATAAGAGTGCTGATATTCTTTGTAAAGCGCCATGATTGCCCATAACTAATATTAACAATAGCAGGGTTTAAAATAAACTACATAACACTTCACTGCAAACGATCGTCTCTATCTGATCGGCAGGATCTATAAGAATACGAAATCTATACATTTAGCGTCACTTCTAAATCTTACCTTCCAAAGTATCGACAATCATATGAGCCCTATGCCATTGATGGTGGTCTCAGTCAAAATAATTTGCGTCCCATATTCTTTCTTCTCGTACTTTCGGGCCAAACTTTGTCAGCAAAATTTCGAAGGAGGCTTAATATAAATGGTGAAATACTTAATATGCACATTGCACAGTCATAACAGTTTTATTCAGCCTAGATTATGTAGATATTCCTTGCTAACGTTATAACAATTAACAGACAAAATGGTGATAGAATGTGTGAAAAACATGTGACATTAGATATGTACTGCTTCAACCCATCCTAACAGCTTAGTGTTGTAACATCGTGGTTCGTTGTGGTATACACTCGACGCACTCGTGCGCACGGCCCGCGCGTGACGTCACGCGGTGTCGGGTTTCCGAGCGCCGCCCGCCCAGCGCCGTACGCGGCACAACACTTTCACTGACCTTGCCTTTGACACAGATAAGGATATATATAGAGAGCTGGAAATAATGTTTTAGAAAAAATCTTTTTGTATTTTTTTCGTGAGGTAATTATATAAATGTATACAGAAAATTCTGCCGGTGATTGTTTTAATCACTTCATTTATCAACCGCACTGGACTTAGAAGAAAAGACCTTAATGTTTATTTGCGAATGGATTTTTTTTTTTATTGAATATGACGTACCCGTCCGGTGTTGGAATTTGAGTCCAATTTGGCAATAAGCTCACTACTTGACTTGGAACTAAAATAAGCTGAAAATTATTATCTATTTTCTAGTAATTTAACCAGTAATTTTAAACCATACTAAACCCAGTTAAATGTGATTGATGGTAGTATAAACATCATTTTTGTTAGGTCAAGTAGTCGTGGTTATTGAGATTTATTCAGGCCAGCGATCCTCGGTATTAATGTGGATTCCCCAGGTATCAAGATTAGAGACTACCAAATGCTAATTCGCCCTGAAGGAGTGATAAATTGTTCGAATAATGTAAGAGTCCATTAATTTTTTCATACGAATGTAGTTCTTGACAATGGAATGTTGGTAGGTTGACAAAGCGCTCATTGCTAAAAAAATACATTTATTTGTACAAAAAAAATTAAGAAGCTATTAGTAAATTATATCACACATGTTAACATTTTTTTAAACAGTAATTATTGAATGTCGTCCCATCGCAGAACACACTATAATTATAGTGATTATCATCAATTTATAAAGATATCTTTCTGCAAATAAATTACAAAAAAAAACAGAAATATAGTTTATAATAATATTGCTTTTCCTACAATAATATTAGCTGTGATTTCTTTGTGTTACCTCGTCCGTCGACGGCTGCAGTTTGTCTCAGGTGGCCTCTACGTCACTATAGGGCAGGTTGCCCACTGTGTGGGCACATCCTCTAAGACATCATAATTTGCAGGAAGGTATCCCATAATCAGTATAATAATACTGAAATAAAAAAAAATAGTTTAAAAACAATGCGAATAAAAAACTGGCTATTACACATATCAAATTTAAAATAAGAACAATAATAACTAATTCGAAAAATATTACAATGGTTATGTACTAAATGTAATTATTAAATTTGCTGGTATTAAATTATTAAAAGATAAATTTATAAATATTTAAAAAAAATATATATTTTTATCAAATATTAATAGTTAATATTAATAGGTCAGTGACATATTCTTAACGCGCGCACATTTCGTGTTTATTCAGGAATTTTCTGTTGCCAACTAAATTGGAATTTAGTAAACTAAAGTTCGAACCCAAACTTAACTCGAGCCGAACGCATGTTTAATAATAACAATGTTTGTTCAGACAAACAATAATGTTACGCGATAGGTACGTTGGAATTTAAACACGTTACACAAAATACATTTAAAACAAGATGACTGGAATGAAAATACAGTTCAAAAACAGAAGCCATTTAAAATTTTAAGCGTGAAAGATTAAAAATTATTATTATTTTAAATTCTGAAATAAAAGGCGACAACAGAATTCAAAAACAAATATATTGCGTTAGATTTTAATCCACCATATTGGTTATTGTCCAAAATTACTGATGTGAATATTGTCTTAAAATGAACATCAGAACAATTAATATCCATACACATACTTACTTCCAAAGGAGTAAGTAGAGGCGAATCTGTTCACCACATTCTGCCGGCTTACCCCTACAAAACGACAAGGCCTTATGCCATACAGCAAATTCCACTTTAGGGCATCTCAGTAATGTTGTTCTAGACTCAAAACTAATATACAGTTTACATACCTCAAGTGCATACCTGTGCACGTACAGTCCCGTTTCACACGGTCCTCTGCGCGCGCGCACGTCACTGTGACGTCACGGTCCACAATTAGACTGGGTACGACGTACGCGGACCTACTGGGGATATGGAAATGGCATTTGGCTTCGGTGGTATTTGTCCTAATCCGGGGTAAATGGGGCGGAAAAAAAAAGAATGTGAAATTCAAACATTAAGTATTTAGTGATAAAGGAAAATTCTTCTTAAACGATGTTAAATTTCAAAAGCTCATGTATGTTAACATGATAGGACGGGAGATACTGATGTATTTGATTAGATACCAGGGGACACAGCCAAGACACCTTTCTACAATCATTAACGCCAATAGAGAACAGTAAAAATTTATGGGAATGCATTATATCCGATACTTTCCGCATTACTATTAGCCTTAGCCGATTTTATAAAGACGGTAGCCAAGACGCCTCGACCTGGCCCAGACGGCCTCTGTCACTGTAGATGGTCAAAACTCTTCACCGTGACTCTTTCATCCATAAAAACACAACTCCAGAAACTAAAATAATCTAGAACGGAGGAACGCGACATCTTTCATTACTCGCCTCTCATTAAACTCTATATAACATATAAGTATAGACATTGGTTTGCCAAGATAATATATTACATATAACATCTTCCCAAAACTCATGACGTCACTCGCTATAGCGTCTGGTTAACATCGCGACCCCATCAGCTCTACTTTGCAATTCGATTCATTATTAATGCAAAAAGGCGTTTGGTGCCGTTCCTATTCTAAAATATTGTTCGAAATTCAAATATTTTGATCTGAATAATTTTACCATTTTCTCCAATTAGATTTGAAAATGAATGAGCGTACAGCTTTATTTATTCGAAGATTATTTAATTAACCAATAAGAATTTATTTCTAGATTTTGCATTATTATAATACATCCTTGAAGATGGGTAAATATTTTTAAAATAAATTTACCTTATAGTCAAATAATAAATTAAGATTAATTCTTAGTAAATTCTGAATAAAAACGTCTGAAGCCATATTTATATTAAATTAAAACACAAAATCGTCTAACCTTGAATCAATCGACTTTAAATAAATAAGACATAATTAGTGCAATTAAATTAATTAAGAGAAACTTTCTCACATTAAACTCGCATAACAATATATGTAAATATTTTAAAATCTGAACCGTGGCCAATAAAATATTATCTTTTTGGCTGACTTTCAAAACAATACTAGATTGTACGTGAAAAGAACTCGTATGTTTTGATTTCGCTTTGGTTACGTGTGCAACGATGTTTTTCAGTGTCGATGACTCCTGTTTCTTATTTATTTTAATTATTTCCCGACGCTCGTCTGTCTGTTTACTTTGAACAAGTTTCGTGTTGAAAGAGCCGTTTGTTGCAAATATTTTGCCTAATATTGTTCTTGATGTGTCTGTCACTCAATTGTTTATTTGTTCTATATTTGAATGTGTTTATTTTTTTAAAACGTTTGTAACTTGTTCATCATATTTGTACAGCCAGCTACGCCTAGTCGGCTATTGCAAAAGGTTTTATTCACGTAAAAATTACCTATTGATACAATAGTCACTTTATAACATTCCGATAAAGTTTGCTGTAGAAATAGCACGTAACCCGTTAAGAAAGAGATATTGATAATGTTACTTACTATTATGTTGACAGTCCCATTACTGGGTTCGGATCTGCCTCATTTATACATATTATATGACTATTTTTTGACTGCGGCTCCGACTGCGTGAAAAAAGTTCCGTGATATTTTCCCGGGATAAAAAGTAGCCTATATCACTCAAGAATAATATAACTTCGTTTAGTAGTTCCTGAGATTAGCGCGTAACAACAAACAAACTCTTCAGCCTTATTCAGCCTTATATATCATATTAGTATAGATTTGGACCATAGCCCCATTGGGATGGTTAGTGGTTATTACGCAATACCTTACCATCGCCTCGATTCAATAGGTTCTTTAGATATAGAGATGTCAGTCCAAAAGTCGTTAATTAAATTCCCTTATAAACAAACTATGATCTCTAAAGTTAGAACTAAGCCGCAATCAAATTGTAATTTAAATGAAATTCGGCAACCTTCGCGAATATTTATCAAAATTACACATGTTTTCCTTACAATTAGCTTGTTTGTTATATTTATGAGAATTGTATTTTTAGACCAGCTAAATGACTCAATCTCCCATATATCTGACGCCAAACGGAAAGTCCAATTAGAAAAACATATTTGTATGTGGTTTATGATTTCTCTTACAAATTAAATTTACGTAACGTCTCTTGTGTTCAGGGTGTATTTAAGAGAGCAAAACCGTAGAAGTAACGTATTTGATTCCCAGCCCAAAGAATAAACAGTACTTGTATTATTTGAACTTGGTAAAAATATAAGAGTTGCTTGTGAAGATGATCTGTCTCCATTAGAATGATAGGATTAGGCTGACTACTTGTCAGCATGGGACGGAAATAACATCTTTTGCATTCTTCGAAAATAAGGTACACTTCTGCAATGAAGCCCACGGTTTATACATTTTTCGGGATTTTTTGTAGAATATGTCATTAAACGCCACCCAAAATTAAACAATAACGCATTGAGTGGCACTTTCTTGCGTCAACCATCCCTCATTATAATTTGTACATAAGACATAAACATCACGCATTTATCCCCGAAGGGGTATGCAGAGGCGAAACTAGGGCACCCACTTTTCGCCAAGTATGTTCCATCCCATGATGTGATAGGGGGCGAGCCTATCGCCATATCGGGCACAAATTCCAGCCTCCGATTATAATTTGTATGATAAATATTAGGAGACTTTCTCAAACCGAATACACTGGCCAGAATTTCCTAACCGGTTAACTTGTACTAAATTTCATGCTTCTTGTGAATCTAATCGTCCTCCTAATAGTTCCTTCATGCATGAAGCCATCCATTAATAGGCGCTGAAGCGTCCAATGTCAGCTTTCATACCTCATACCCACATATCGCTTCCTAATAATAAATCCGGCAAACGATATTGCATTGCGCAATCGTAAGCCTTTAAACACTATCAAAAATACTTCTTATTGTCGTCGGTTTAGGATCGAGATTTGCCACAATATATGTCAGTAATTTTTTTTTATCCAAATATAATATGGAGTAGTGATAGACTTTTCATCTGCAGTGATGAATGTCTTTCTGGATGTAAAGCAATTGAACCCAGACGTAATTAGTGCATTAGAGATGGTTATAGCCTAGTTGGGTGTAGAACGGAGTGCCCAGAATGTCCGCAGGTTCAAAACCCAAGGGCGCACACCTCTGATTTTTCCAAAACTATGTGTCTATTCTTTGTGACTTATAGCTTGCTTTAACGGTGAAGGAAAAACATCGTGAGAAAACCTGCATACCTGAGAAGTTCTCTATAGGAATTTTGAGGGTGTGTGAAGTCTACCAATCCGCGCTAGGCCAGCATAGTGTAAGCTACGGCCTGATCTCATATCAGTACTAGAGGAGGCCCGTGACCAGCAGCGGGACACTATATAATATAGGGCTGATATTATTATATATTCTGGCGGTTTCTTTTTTTAATTTGGTCGTTATCTAGTTTAGTACATAATATAACCCTTCACCCGCTACTTGGAAGATTTGATGATTATCTGAAATAGATCTCGTGTATTCGTTATTCAGCAAAGAATGTAAGGCTTAATTTATTTTTAATTAAAATGTATTATTAATCATTTTACGTACACAGTTCCGATTGTATCAAGAAATGTTAGTATAGATCATAGACAACTGCGTAGACGCAAAAACGTGTTCTGAAGCTATATTAATTTGTATCGTAACTGTAAATGAAACCACACGGATGGAGTTAGAGAATTGAGTCTTAGATGAATAATCGGTTATATTATTAGTCATATGATGTAATCCTTAGACGTTTGTTGAATCTTTTCATTTTATACAAAGACAAGAAACAAATAACCAATCATCAGAATTTATGTTTATGTGTCATAATCATAGAAGTAGAGTCATAAATCTACTTGAAATAATAATATATTTATGTTACTGACAAGAACAATTATTATACCATTTGCAGTTTTTGTCAAAGATGGCGCTGTCTGTATGTGTTTATACATTGCCAACCCGCAACTAATTAATAAAAGTCGCATATTTTTTTAATTAATTGCATACATACATTACAAGTGTTTCCTAGTATACGTCGATAATGATATATTATCATATAAAATCATTCAACACATACATCACTTTAATATCACATAAAGCCCTAACGGCCTCAGCCTTGAACAACTGTGACATATAACGCCACGATACAAAGCCAAGCTAGTCTAAATGTGGACACAAATCTTTGGCAGCCATTAACAATTTAATTTCAGTTGTTCAAATCTTGTCCCAGCGTTAAATCGCTGCGTCCAACCCTTTCCTTTTAGATTTCGAAGACTTCACCCCGCTCCTTTAGAAAGTTTTTTTCGAAATGGGCGTACTGCTGTCGGTCGTCATATCCTACGCCGGTGTTCACGAGGCCATCGAATGTGTGAGACATATCATCAGTGGCGTGATACCAGACACGCAGCCGGACTTCCAAGATCTCGTCGAGTACTACACGAGCCTACTGCGCAAGTCGGCCAACCAGTCGCGCGACTGGATCGGCGAGTCTCAAGGATACCTGTGCCTGACTGAAGACAAGAATGGCAAACTCAGGTCAGCAGCTGTCAAATATTACAATGATAGTGCGCGCTCCGACTCCACAGCGCTGCTGTTTTCCACGAAAATATCCAGCTTCGGCCAGGAGTCCTTCGAAGAGAATACAATAAGCAATGGCGGTTACGGAGCCGACAGGTACTCACCGACAAAGACGAAAACCATTGTATCGAATACGTCCGAATCGTTCAGTATCCGTCACAGATCACCCGTCACCAGTTCCATAGAGCGCACCGAAGAAAAGGAGAAACTGAGCTGGCTGTACCAACCGCAAAGCCCGAACCCACAAACGCCCGAAATACATTTCCAATCGTACGACGACGACAAACCCACTGCATACAGCGAAGAGTTCCTCAGGTTAATATCCATCAATATCGTCTCATTAGTGTCACCAGCCTGTAGTGACGTAGCTCTGCCATCAAGCCATGCACGCCCCATGACACGCCACTGTATTATACCGTATCATGTTTTGTTTAAGATCACTTGACGGAATAAAATTCCGACCGTTGCAACGTAGCGACCCGAGCGGGCGGCGCAGGAGTTTCAAAAAGCGCAATTCTTCGTCGTCGACGTCGTCGAAAGACTCCCGCGCGTCGCGCGAGGAGGAACTAAAGATGTTCACGTCGCTCGAGGAGGCCGAGTTCGAACGTATGAACCGCGGGGAGAACTTCACCGGGTACGGAAGCGCTCCAAATTTATCGGCGCGTTCTTATTCCAGAAGTCGATCGAGGGAACGCAAGAGTGAGCACTGGAGCGTGGAAGCGTCGGTCGACAGCTCGGTCGACGACGCAGACCTAAGGCAACGCTCCTTAGACAAACCTAAACTAGACTCCCTCGAGGAGCCCAAGGAGAAAGAGGTAATAGAAGAGGAGGAGGAGGTCGACTTCTGGGGTAGTATGGCCGACTAGTGGCGCATGAGTGCACAGTGCTGACAGCTTATTTGTAAGCATGACTGAAAATTAAATTATTATTATCCCGTTTGCGTTTTCTTTACCCTTAGATTTAACGTAAATGTTCCTTAGTGACAGGAAAGTGCGATCAAGGCTCTAATCCGTTTGGCTTCATAGAACACATTGGTTATTTGACAGCATTCTTTATGTACACATTACAAAGTCCGAGTAATATTAGAACCATGACATGATTCATTACCGTACACATCACGATTAGTTGAACATCTTTGAAGATGTCGTAAATGTTTTTAATAATCGCAACAGTAGTAAAAATGTGATTAATATTGTTTTCGAAATAGAATTCTGGTTTTTTCTTAGTTATTCTTTATTCTTATGCGATGGTAATTAATACATTTTCTGTTTTTTAACTCATAATACAGTTAAATTTTACTAGGGACAATAAAATTTACTTTTTAAAAAAGGTCATGACAATTATAATCAAAAAATCTGTACACAGCCAAACGAAAAATAAATCCAACGATAAATTCCAAATTTAAAGCAAATTCGTTTTGGATGAATAAATTAAATTGTTTCGAAGTTTAAATAATAATATTATTAATACCAGTACATTGCATTATACAAATTAAACACTACAAACTAACAAACCCCATACAAAGTAAGGATTAGTGAACAGTGAACTTGTACTCGGGATTTCGTAATCGTTTCAAAAATACACGATGCAGTGGCCCCGACCCAGATGCGCTGACGGGCGACGGACTGTGCTCACTCATTGTCAAATTAACTGGATTATTGATGACAGAACTATAAACAAACCATACTATAGTATACTTAGGGAAGTATTTTAATAAAGCCGTTATTTAAGTCTACTAAATTATTAAGCAAAGGTGTTATCCTATGGCTTGTAAGATTACGAACAAGTATGTTTTTTTTTATTTTCACTCCATTTTTAGAAAACAATTTTGCGTTTCGTCTAATCTTTAACTAAGCTTATCCGATACCTATACAATAAAAACAAATACTTTATCACAACCAATAATTCCACTTTTATAAAATAAATACTTTTTAAACATTAAAATACTTTTAATCTCATATAGTTTGAAATGAAACATGAATAAAATAAAAGTAATAACGGACGGATTTCCCGCGTTCCAAATACATACAAGATACAGTTAAACTGATACATAAAATATAAAATTCAGCAAAATAAAATGGTAACAAACAAGAGTCCGTAATCATGTGATTTCGCGTGCAATTTGTACGACTTCTGAAACTTAAAGGGCTTCTAACGAAGGCCTCTTCACGTCAGCCGAAATTACAATCCGAACTGTCTTGTTACCTTAGTACTTGTTACGCTACTTATAGGGATTTTTATGTGTTTATTCGAATTAAAAGAGATCAATATATTTTTTTATACTTTTAATGATAATTCTGATACGAGTCATCAAAATATTGAATGAAACTTAGGTATTTTATTATGTTTATTTATACATTTAACATTTATATTTCTTCACATACGCTCATTAATTAAGCGAATGACAATATATTCTTAATAATATCCTTGGCTAATTGCATATCAACTTTGTATAGAAAGCAAGTTACTTAAATTTGATCTTTCTTTGTTTTAACAGAGTTTTGATAAATCCGCCTAATTGAAATAAAACTGTTTGCCGGATTTTTACAGTTTTTATATTATTATTTTCTACCGACGTTTCGAAGACTTGCAAACCTTCATGCTCACGGGGCGGATTGAGGAGTTGGTTGTCCGAAACGACAAAGTTCAAATAAAAAAAAGTCAAAATCCACTTTATGCTTTGATAAAGTATTATATTAACCTAGTCGGAATCATACACTCATGACAAGGCAACAGTTATTTTTAAATTTACAAAGAAACAATTCTAAATTCTTCAAAGTGGTAAAACAAAGCAACCCACAGCCAACGTTCAATGTAAACAGTATGATTCGAATACAATTTCGTACTTACCTTGCCAATATTTTCTGTATCGACATTAAAATAATCCTATTACTGTCTGCGAGCGGGTTTCTGAGCTGAAACAGACGCTTTACTAAACATTGATATACTTATAGTTAGTGCTAGATACATTATAACCTGACCGGGAATATATAAAACGTCATGTTCTGTAAAATTTTTTTGGAACTAATCTCTTGTACTTACTGACAATGTTAGGTTTAAAAGGGAAAAGCAAAAATGGCGCCATTAACCAGATTTTTATATTTTTTTGGTCTGACTAGAAAAAAATATATTATCCAGTTAGAGACCAGACCCCTAAAATACAAATCTTATCTCATGCTGTCAGTGCCTTTTGGTCCTACTCTTAAAGTTTAAATTTACCTTATCTAATGATGAAATATTTTTGTAAAATTATTACGTAAAATAGTATTGTTAGTAAAATATTTCACCAGAACATAATATTAGACGATTTTCAAATATTATTTTCAAATCTTGCGATATCTAAAGATCTTCATAGCTCGTGATACCGTCTGGAGATGTGTGGGATTGTGAGTTATAGAATGAATGCAAGCCGCTTGGCAACCGCTCCTGAAGAAACCAAAACTGACATAAGAGATTACTCTGACCGCACCACCAAGTACCATTTGAAACCACGGACCTATTTTTGTACAATTAGGTGGAGGCTATAGTAGTAAAGAGAAACGGATGTCACGATATCCTTCTCATTCAAATATATAGATAATAGAATCCGAAATCTAGGATACAAGACGTAATAAAATATTTATACGTCTGTAAATCGAACAAATATTATAACTATAATATATGTAATTATAAGTAATTATAAACATTCTCACTGTATCAAAAGCCATTATTAAGCAGGACTTCATTGTTAATACCAAAATCCTGCAAAATTCAATTGGCCGTGATTAAGGGATCGTGCGCGCAACTAACATCAAGAACATCGGCTCAAACAAGCCTTGATTTTTTTGCAACTACTCTTACGAGAATTACGTCCTTCGGCTTTTATCTCTTCGTCAGTAATATCCGCTACTCTCCCCGCTTCCGCCTCCGCCTCCGCTGTCACCATAAAGTCTCATCATTTACGACAGGAAACGCGTCTTGCGATGTTTTCTTTATCACAAATGTATGCCAACAGGTTGATTTTCCTATTGTTAATTTTGAGACGCATGATGTCATAGTTATTGTAAATGCAGTTTATGAGCACTTCTGGCAAGAGCTTTTTGGTTTCGGCTATTAAAAAACTGAATTCTTTTACGTATGTTCACTCTAAATTCTCCAACATTATATTACACACACGCATACATAATTTATTACCGAAGGGATATACAGAGGCGCAACCAGGGCACCCACTTTTTGCCAAGTGTGTTCCGTCCCATGATGTGATAGGGGGCTAGCCTATTGCCAAATCGGGCACAAATTCCAGACTCCAGCCTAATACTGAGCAAAAAACCCAAATATCACTTTACCCGACATGACATTCAAACACAAGACCTCAAAGCGCTGCCATACCGCGCATGCAGTACAACTAGGCCACCGAGGCAGTCGATTCGCCAACATCGTAGTCAGAAAAATCGACAGTAGAAAAAATAGAAATAGATAGGGTTCGTTAAGGAAAATCGAAACATGCCACGTTTTTCAGCTGCTAGTCCAGCTTAGCGGGAAGTCTGAAAGGTTATTTTGGTCTCCCCAGTCTTAAGATTAAACTGCCCGGGAATTATGGAAACATAAAGGTATTAAGACAATAAAACCACCTCATTCTCAGTTACTGGCATCCTATCTAGGACATTGGATAGATTACCAAGATAAAAAAAAAGAAAAATGCTATTTCAAGTGATCTTTCGAATCTTTAGCATCACCGTATGAAGTGTTGACTGTTTCATAATCACTAATTTAAGTCAGAAATATTTTATCGTTGACTTCTTCAATAGTTTTACGATATAACTCAACGACATTTTTATAAATGTTTCAAATTAACGTTAGACATTTATTGCGTTTTGAAACTATCAAATAAAATTTAAATTTGAATAAACATAGGCCTTGTATTTCGTACTATTTCTCAGCTCTTCTTGTTTTTGGTACTAGTTCTTGAACAAATTATTTCAGTATACCTTGTGGCCAGTGTAACTATTGAACATATTAAAACTTAACATCTCATATCTCAGGATGGCGAGCGCAGTGGAATACCGAACAATACTTTGTAATTCAAGGTGTTGGATGGTGTTTCTACTGTTTATGGGCGGTCGTATTGCTTACCATCAGGCAGCGGTAAGCTCGTCTCGTCATTCAAAACAAGAAACAAAAAAAATCTAATAATATGAATTCGATACCCAATTTATTAATTAATATTTAAAAGAACTTTCCAATGTTAAAACTAATTTTTTTTTCGAGGTGATAAGAACGACAAATTTGCGAATTGTTAGTGCACTAATTGTACTTCTGCCTACATTGTCAGGGATAATGGCATGAGTTTATATTAATTACGATTGACTCTTGTATGATTATACGTCCGTGTCAATTTAGTATTGGATATGACAATTATGACAGATGTGACTCTATTCGCCGCAGCTGGTCTGAGATCACTACGAAGATCGATTCAATCGTCACAATCAAGTCAATATTTGAACATTAATATAATGTCTAATATACATACAAAGTTGAATGTATTTCTAAATTATCACCAATTTAAATATTTACTGTTTTATGATGCTTTAAGATTAAAACGAAAACATTAAAAACTTTTTATTACGGCGTTATTAACGTAAATTCAAATGATATATTTTAAAGCATTTTTTACAAGTACCGCGTACCAAACTATAATATTCCTACGATATTTTGTAAAATGTACCTGGCGAAGAACAGACCCTGATCCTTCCATAAACTTTCTTCGTATTCCCCTATTTACCAGCAAATCGACGGGCTCATTTTCCTGCATACTAACTAAAAAATATAGTTTACCCAAAGCAAATCATATTCAAACGCACACCTTTCTTCTTTCCAATCTATTTTAGTCGAAGAATCATTCGTCAAACGAGCGAAAATAGACTCAACAGAAACCATGCCAAGCCAAAGTCAATACTCCAGGACAAAAATGCGTTTCTTAGAAATTAAGATGAAATAATGCCATTTAATAGGGAATTTGTTTACGCCATATTGTTAATAGTTTCCCAGAAATATGAGTTTCATTTTGTTATTTTAAAATTGATGCGAATGGAATGTTTTCGGTATTGAAATTTTTGTATGAATCAGACAAAAATTATACGAGGGAGTAAAACGGCGTGACGAGATGGTGTTCGTGGGCTCGATTCCATTCCAATTTTGAATATTCAAATTTCGAACATGCCACACGCTTTGATTATAAAGAACAAAATGGTTCATAATCTATCTTTTGATCATAAATTGTAATATTTAATCGTTCATAATAATGTTTTATAGCTTCAAATCCCTAATAATATGTAATGTTGAAATTAATTATAAAATGATTTCTAATTATCTAATATATTGTCATGCACGTAATTCTAAAGGCAAAAATGTAAATATGGCCCAATAGCTTACTATACAAATTATTTCTATCTCATAATGACAATAATGTTTTTGATAATCGCAAGTCGACACCTTTTACAAATAAAAAATACATGCGATTTTTTTGCAAAATCTAGCAGTTTCAATGTCAATAGTGCCTAAACCAATGATGCCAAAAGAATCTAGATAAATATATTACAATAATAAAATTGTACCGGTTATTGTCACAATAAGCACGAATACTGCGCTATCTGCAGTACACTTCCATACGATGCAACTTCGAAAAATGAATATACCCGTGTATTTTTTCCCCATTAATAAGTACTTATCCTAAATAATGAGGCACATTCCAGTATTAGTAAATCGTACAAACATCCTAAAGAGATGTCATAATACATCGTTTACCAGATTTATTTCATACAAATCCCACCAGATGCAAGCGATCTATTTCTGAGCTGTTTAATAATAGATTCGAGAGATTTAATACGCTTTCGTTAAAGATCTTTAATTTTAAGTCTTGTAATATCCAGTGTAGTGGAGATTATTTCATCGTTTCAATTATATAATGCATTACCCTTGGCTTCGGATAGAGATGTTAGTTGTTGATTCCGACTTTATCCCTTGACTATAAAGTCTAATGGTTTATCTTCAAATAATCCCGTGACGAAATTATCAATGATATCATCCAATCCCATTTCTAGTGGGTATAATACTTGGCATTTGCTATATTTGAGCACTGTGCGATTGTAAATTAAATTTAAATAATTTAGAATATGTGTCTCTAGAGGCATTATAGTAATAAGTTAAATTTTAAAGTTTTTTTTTATAATAAGTTAAAATATATGCAATAATATCACTTTATTAGTGATTTATACAATATAATTTTCTAGCATAATATACGTCAATGATTGTAGTTTGATAGAGCTGACAATTTTACAGAATTGTCAAAATTATTGTCTATATTAAGGAACAAGTTACTGTAAGTATTGACTAGAAACTCCAAAAAAAAACTAGCAAAAGCCAATCATATTTGGATGCAGACGCGAATCGTATGGGATATATCTCTTAACAGCTCCCTGCACGAACGGAAACGTCCAAAAAACAATTCTAACATGTAACACTACCTAAACATTGCAAAATAAACTTTTGAATAGCAAGAACAAATCATCAGTCAATCATCGGACGTGTTTAAAATTGCCAACACCAGCTACTGGACAGGTCTTGAAAAAACTTTTTGCTGTTCCAACTCTTTATTTTTGAGGTTATGACGCCAAAATGGCTACTACGCAAGGTTAAAGATTTTTTCCCGGGAAAGAAGATTATTGACCGTACAGTGGAAGTAAAAGTCTTTGATAAGGATGGCGGAAGAAAAGTAAATTTCGATAATTAATTTAGAATAAAAGAAAAATAAATTTCGAGTAAAAATATTTATAGTACATTTTTTAGATACTGGTGTTACTAGCGATCTAACGTCTCTTTAAACTAGGCTCTCTATGTAACTTGTTCATTTCAATATATTTCCTGTACTCAATAATAATTACCAAGATCTTGAAATAGAAATTTCAATGGCACAGATCTCTGAAATCGTACGATGTCATTAGCTGACGATGTTTTTATTCCGTCATATTTTTATTTAGAACAATAAATTAGAAAATGTAAAGAAAATAATTTGTAGAACGAGATAAAACGATGTATTATGAGAATTTATGTAATTCGAAATATTAAACTCTATGAACATCTATATAGGATAAAAATTTGCCGAACAAAAAATTGTGTCAAAAATGTATATATCCGGCCATCAAACGCGAAGGGTACGTGTCTATGAGAAACGTGGCCGTTAAAAATAAACTGGTGAATGAGTCGACCCAGACCTTGGCGCAAGGTCCGCAAGACATCGACCGTCTGTCTAGACGAGGCCTGCATCTAGGAAATGCGAAAGTTTGTTTATGCCTGCCAACGAGGTATTTTCAATAGTTCTCACACGTCAATAATTTCGAAGTTTGTAATTTTTAAAGATTTTATGATACTCGTTTAATGTAAACCGTCTTGTATTTGTGACGGCAGATGTTTGCGCATTTCTTTGAGTATTTCTATTTTATTGTGAGATAGATTGAATTAATTAATAGAAATTTGTAAATAGCTATTGCTATAATATCAGGGATCAAAAGACCTTTAGAAATAAATGACCGTCTTGACCAACGTTTTTATAGGTCCAAATCTTTTTCGAGGTCTATTGTAGTTCTATAGTAAGTGTTGAATTTCAGTATTTTTGATATTGAACACTAACAAAATAGCTTCACAAGTACGTCATCACCAACATAATTTCCTGTGAAAAGAAAATACCATTAGGATATCCTAAATGTTTAAAAATAGCGTAAGTTCTAGTTACTCTTAATACATATATTTATGGCCTATTTCACAAAGTCTGTGTAAATACCTACTATTTGTCAAATAGATTTGTAAGTCGATCAAATATAGTCACACTGTAAATTAAGCTTTGGATTTGTAAGTCTGAAACCCGCGCTCGGCCTCCGTGGCCGACTAGGTCCGAAACCGAATCAGTAGTAAAGGAGGACCGAGCCAGGCAATGGGACTTTTGAGTGAACGCTTTAGGCGTTCACAACCCTTGAAAATTAAGCGATCATGCTCAGGGCAACCCACTAAAGGGTTACGAACTTCGGCTCATGACGGTTACTGGCAGAAGATAACACATCAACGATCATGAAACCAAACCTGTATGCACATTACACAGTACTTAGGTCTTTAAGAATTTTGTATATGTCCCACTGGTGAACCGCCCATACAACCCGATTCCTACCGGCTTCCATTTTAAGTTTATTTCCGATTGTCTTAATTTTTGTTTTCTGTTAAATTGGGAGCGATATGTTAACTAAGGCTAAATTCTGATAGGCTCGGGTTACCTTTTGAAAAATTTCACCCTTCGCCACTGATATTTCCGATTCTTAACTCTAGAAACGTTTTAATTTTTTTATTGCAATACATTTTCTCACCTACGAAATTTCCCGGCAAATTGTTGCTATCCATGTAGGAGGCGACGAAGTGCCAATCTATCATGTTAAAGTAAACTGCATTTGTCTTTGAAGAATTTCGACGGAAACATTTCGTTTGTGATTCAATTGTCCTCAGTGTCAAGCCAATAATAAAGATGACATGCATTCTTTAATAGCCTAAAATAGCATTAGTTCCCGCAATTTGTTAAAAATCGTACTATGTGTCTTTTAACCCAAAAGCTAATGATTTCACAATAAAATTTAAACGAATATCAATATGATGATAGACTTCGACTATCACAACATATTACGGAATATACTTGACACAAGGGCGTCTAGCACCTCTGCCTACTCCAAGGATAAAAGGCGTGAGGGTCTGTGTGTTACGTGTTAAATTAAATCAGTTTCAATGCCATAGCTCTAACAGCATCCAAGCTATTTTACCTAGCATGTTCGAGCCTAAAATTGTACACGGTCAAACATCGACCTTATGAAACATCTCAACCGAATTAATTAATGTCAATAACTAATCCATGTCAGTCGATCGATTCTTTAAATTAGTCTGCGCATACGCAGCGGTATAAACTTCGCCGGGGATAGAGACGTTATATGACGAAGGGACGTTATAACACGTAGAGACTGACAGTTATAAATCGTATAAAGACGGTGACATGCGTGATATTTTTTCTGTTTCTTTTTTTACACAAATAAATTACTAAAAGAACTTGTCTGTACGTCATGTTGGTTTATGCAAGTAGGAATAAAAGCTCTGGGGAATTTCATTTGTTAAGACATTAATAATGTTCAGAAATAACGCGATAATACAACGTTTTTATTTGTATTTGCACAATGCTTGACGATATAAATAGACAATTCCGTAGTAGTTAAATCGACGGATTCTATAGCTATAAATATAATGCTTTATGATGATATTTCACTACTCTCTAGGGGACGCTTTTGCTATTGCGTTTTAAAGTTAACATTTTCATTACCAAAAATTTGTTCCATATTTCACCACATGGCCGGGTTTTTTATTTTTCCAGTCAGGCTCTAATTGTTAATAAAATAAATCCTGTCCTATCCCGGAACGTGAAATCATTACATGCGTAACGACCCTAAATCGAGCGTTTGACTGCCAATTACAAACCTACTTATGATTGAAACTCGGCCAACGATAAGAGCTCGCTAATTTATATATCGCGTTTGCTGTGGATTTTCAGGAGTAAAGTGATTTCACTGTACTTTATGTTAAGGTTTAATTCTCAGTATAGCGAGACGGAAATTGTGCCCGGTAAATGAGAATCGATCTGCCTCCTATTACTTGCGCTTTATGTTAAGGTTTTTCGGCTTAGTATAAGCCCGGAGTCAGTAAATGGTCCCGGTAAATATCTGCCTCGTCTTACTTGCGGTGTTATCTATATAAAGGGTAGACAGAAGTGCAACATCCGTACAGCTATCTGTACGGATGCTGCACTTCTGTCTACCCTTAAAAGGGAAAAAGGGTATGTATGTTAAGTGCATTAATAAAATACGGCCGGTATAATGGTGTCGACTGGCGAGAGATCATCTCGTCAGGACTTTCTGGACTGAACTCCACTTACCATTGGGGCAGTGGAGTCTTTTTGCTGTGACCGTATACAAAATGTTTTCCAGTCACTGTTATAATATTAACGATAAAGGTAATGTCCTTACTAATGTATACGAAATTATCGTTGATTTGTCCTTTCAGTTGTGCGATTCGGATTTTACGATTCGTTCACTTTTTTTGTCAAAAACCCACGGTTTCTAATTCCTATGTGACTTTCATTCGCGATATATACTTCTAAACTGAACCGTGAGGAAAGGCTAGTCAACTAAAGGTACTGAAATAGCAACAAAAATTTACAGTAATATTGTTACAACTAAACGTGTGCGTACAATCCGGGTTGCACCTCATAGCTCGATATCCTTTAAACCCCTTCAAATTGACGAATACTAGAAGCAGTCTCCACCTTTAAAGCACAATTAGCGATTTACTGGGTAATGGGCGCACGCAAATGTTAGCTTTAAGGTAATTAGCAATACGCCGGATTTGGTTTAGCAATTAGCGAAAAACGGAGAAAAGCGTAGTTGAAGTATGACGTCATAAAATCTCCATACATAATGTAAATTTAAAATGCTTAAAAATTCTTTTAACCTAAAATGAGAGCGAGAGATTCTTGACTAAAACGTTAAATACTTTTCGATTTCGATTTAAGACAATGTTTGTTATTCCCGTACTCGTTGCACCGCAGAAACGTGTGCAAAACTCTCATACATTCTGAGAAAATCATGCCGTCTGTCCAATTAATAATAGAGTCGAAAAAGTGTATAGCAAACTATAAAGACATAAATTTTCATAGATATATAGATTTTGTATCGCAGACGCGTGGGATCGGTTACACAGCGGTGTAAGGATAGCGGTTCTCGGGAAACGCGCGTTTCTCCGGCCGGCTCGGAAACGCCGCCCGCGCACCTGCCCTCTCCTTCACTCTTCCAAATTTAAATCCCAAACTCCCCCCACCGTGTCGGCCAAACATTCTGGAATAATTCCTGCGATTCGGCCACCGTTGCTCGCCATTCGAATTCGGGTCGCGACCGCGTCCGGTGTTATCTCATTCACACGACAAAATCCCAAACCATGGCTGACGTTGACGTACAAGTCCAATACACCACCACGGAGCGCAAAACCAGGAAGGTCAAGAAGACCTCCAAGCGCAGGGAGTCCAAGGATGGCGAGGTCACCGTCACTGAAGTCGAGCAGACCAACACCACCACCGCCAACGACGATGGGTATGTGCTGAGGTGGCCAACTTGACCGCGTGTGCAAGTGTGTTCGTTAGTTCCGAGTGCCGGTCTCACGCGTTCGATATCTGAGTGACATCGCTAGTTACTATGATAGGTGCGATTTGGCCACCCTCACATACCCGACTTAACTTAAGGTATATATCAAACTTAACATGACTGAATACAATGCGAACTGTAATCGATTCCAAAGTACAATCACCAAAAATAAAATTCAAAATGTTGACCAAAACAACGTAAAACTAAGTTACAATCTGATAAGGAACATTAACAATAAAACAAATAGAAATTGCGTTGAAACATGCGACTGTTTTCATTGTTTTTATTGATCAAATTGCCGTAATATAAGCAAGTTATTACATACGTCTAACTGGCTCAATCATCTAACTCAATCGGCGGCTATAATTCATCAATGAAGACAAATTTTCTTACATTAAACACATGGTCGTTTTGTCCACAGCTTATTTTCAGCGGTGAATACACCAAGGCCATGAACAAGGACTGGCACAGCGGTCACTTCTGCTGCTGGCAGTGCGACGAGTCGCTCACCGGCCAGCGCTATGTCCTGAGGGACGAGCACCCCTACTGCATCAAGTGCTACGAGAGCGTCTTCGCCAACGGCTGCGAAGAATGCAACAAGACCATCGGCATCGACTCTAAGGTCAGCATAAACCATATATAAGTATAGGTATAAGTTCCTGGATGACCTTGATATGGGTAAAATTATAGGGAAATTCGTACACTAAGTAGCCTCCTTAGGATGAAATTACACATTGTGTATACACACGACAGTTGTTTCGAAGGAAACGAAATGTATATGATAAATGCTGAATCAGGATCTAACTAAATTTAAGCCAAAAACAAAATTCAAAAAATTAGCAACATTATTTACTCAATGAGAATTCAGCAATTTTTAAATAATTTTAGCCTTTTTCTTCCTTAATGGTAAACTTAATATGGCAAATTCCGTAACATGCATTCATTAATACTTCGGCACGTCAACAGAGATTAATTTGTTTACGATGACCAAAATAATTTCGTTGCTTTGTTGAAGCCCATAAATTAAATGACAATTGAATTGTCAAGTAATCAGTTATCCCTTCACACACATGACGAGATTATCACATTGATAAATTAATATATCGATTTGGCAAAAGGTTGGGATGGCGGCGCGACAAATTGTCTTCTGTAAACATCAACGTCACATCAAATTGCACAGCTGGGAAATTTCACGAAACAAACTTGATATGTTTTGTTGGATCGTATTCGATTGAGTTTTCCCCTAGTATCGCTTTAAATAGGTCGGGTGTCGTAACCGGCTGATATACGCGTGCCCGTAGATTTATGTGCAACTACACCAAACGCTAACAATACCTGCACTCCGTCATCGGGGACGCTGTTAATATCTAACCGTGTGACGTTACTTTCTACAATTAGAACGGCAATAGAATCTACGGCATTCGTTAGCTTTGTTTCACCGATCAAATTTAGTAATGTCACTCCAGCCGGCCCAGATTCTTGGGCGTACGTGTGCACACGGCCCCAGCGCGCGTCGCTGCCAAGCCAACATAACGTTACGGCAAACATTATACATTTATCTAAAGCGAAACACTGCGAACGAATAACTTTTCCCGTCAGACGAAACAGCTGTAATTATACTAATATTTGGCGCAATTGTTCCCGGCTGATTTATTAAATCGCATCGCATTCGACCCGCTCTACTACATTCAAATCAGATGAGAACTGCAGTTAAACTTTCCAGTCTGCTCTCGATGGAATACCTTAAAGTAACTTTTAATGAAACTTTTCCATCGTTTCATGAATGGAGTTTGGAAACAAACAACACTGAGCTTCGGAGCGGCTCAATAAGGTTTCTTTGCCCTTTAAAAATGAATAAATAACGAAGTATTTATGTAAACCGTAAGAACAAATATTACCGAGCATCGGCGTCGTGTTTACACCAAACACCTGCAACACTGTAAGCGTTATTTTGGAATGTTTGCTCAGACGGGACTTAACGTATTGACGAACGATAAAGCGCTGCAGAAATCTGTAACTATTTCTGACATGGTTACAGTTGATGTTTTCAACCTTGAGCTATGGAGCCGTCAGATGATTCTTTTAAGATTTATGCGATACAAGAAGCTAAGCTAACCGTTTCGTAATCGGCCAAAATAAACATTCATATTTTATTGACATTACGACATTCAGTTTTAAATGTCTAGCGGTTCTTCGCACCGGGGCCAGGAATAGAATCCAGAATGAGGGGAGATTTATTTTGAAACTTCAAATGTAACTCGTCAAATGGGTTCTGTTGTTAGTTTTTATGCGACGGTTATGGGGAGTTAAGTGATGCTCTATGACCAAGTGCGGGTCTTCATCGATATCGAAATTATGTTGCTTATATTATAATGTCGACAAAGCTTGTGATGACGAGCCTAATTCAGGGATATTTTAGTTTAGTTTTATTTTAACATAATAATTATGATTATCGTCATTATTGACATTCTTTACGGCCTACAATAATTACGTGCTATGACTTTAGTAACAAAAGGATTCCCAAATTTCACAATATGAAAACTAAATATTAGTCCTGTCCCCAATTCAATGTGTCTACAAAAAGATAATTTCCTGTATACCAATGATTTACATCATAACAATTTTGTGAATTAAAAAACAGCATGAAATCTACATTGTCTTAGACCGGTTGATTAGCAATAAACATTATATTATCGTCCTCGTTATTTGGTCAGTGAACTTACGTTTGTGATTTATGGAATTTGCATTCGAGTGTGTTTATCTCGAATCGTAAATTGAAACGAGCTTGAAATAGTTTAGGAGTTATGACGTATGGGCATCGGTTATCGACGTAATTAAATATGATTACCTTATTCTTACGGTAGAAAACTATGGGTTTGATGATGATCAGGAATTACTGGAATTCTAGAGGAATTTAAGGATGTGTTACTGCTTTTTGAGGAAGATAAGGTTTAAATATGGGTTTGGTTTTGACATTTTCTAGGGAATTATAAAACAAAGTAGGGTTTTAACTTCCTGGCAAAGCAACTGTAAAAATACTTATACTTCTTGAAAGTTGTTCATACGCATATGTATAAGGTACGCTTATAGCAAACATAACACATTACAATCACCACCTTATGCAGCATCTCTAGGCTTCGTTACTTCCGCAACCTTCTCGCCAAGTTCAATTTGATCACGAAAATAATGCACAATACACCTAGACTAGCAATTAATGATCCGTCTAAATATGGTGTGATATCGATTGTATCTCGACGTCTTCATCAGTGGCTTCGTAATTAACACCCACGGATCTACTGTCGATTAATAAATTGTTTTTATTTGTGTGATCTGGGTTTTCTGATGTTTTTTAAAACAGTGTTCGATTTTAAAAGACTACAATATACGTACTTGTAATAACTTAACTGCGGTAACTAAATCGTACTTTAAAGCGAGTGCAGTAGAAGTAACATTTCAATCGCCGCGAGTTGTAAGCGATTATGGTAAAATAAATTATGTGGGCTCATTTTTAATTTTTTACATACATATACATAACATCACGCCTCAATCCGATAGGAATAAGCAGAGACAATATACAGCATTTTGCGCAATTCTAGCACACTTCTTTCGCTTCCACTTTCCAAATCTTTTTTATACTGGAAATCTAGCGGCTTGGCAGACTATACCTATATTCATATAATTATATTATAATTTGTATCGTTTATTAAATAACAAGGCTACTGTTTTATATCGTTTCCAAATCCGTAAAAACATCGTTAACACATCACGTAAGGTAAGTTTAAAATAACACAACAGTTTACGATCGACCTGATGGCTGTTGTAAATTCTTAATGAATGTTATCACCAAATTTGACAAATTATACGATGCAACCGCTATTGGACGGGTTGTAAAAGTTGTGAACACCCCTGATAGTAGTCAATAAAACGTAAAGGTCAAAATCAAAATTAAAGGTCTAGGCATTTGTATCATTAAATTATTTATATTTGAAAATGCAGACAACGAAATGAATAACTTAAAACTTAAAAAAAAAACATGTCAATCTTGAAATACTTATAGGAATAAAATGGCAAAGGTTTTCAGAAATATTATCGATGAGGCTAATTGAGAAAATAGTCCATTACTTTTTCCATTGAATGAGGTTATAAATGTTTGTACATACATAACAGTTCATAATATCATCTATCCGACAAGTAATCGTAACTTACTGACCACTCTTAAAGCTCATCCTGCAATAGATATCGGGATCCACAGACATCATTCATTAATTTCTATATTTTATTACTCATTTGCAACTAAACAAATTTCTACTTTACGAGGGTGTGCCAGAAACTTATTACTTGAATCTGCAACTTCAACTCTGAGATGTTTACTTCTTTCACTGGTTAAGACTACCTCGGCTATTAGTATTGTGTACGCGTTATGATACTTGAGGCCCTGGGTGCTATCTCGGGTTGGGCAAAGTGATATTAGATGTTTCTGCTCAGTATCATGGAATCTCGAATTGGTGCCCGATATGGCAAGATACACCTTCCATAAGCGCAATAGCAAACAATAGGTACCCTGGTTGCACCTCTGCCTACATCTTCAGTGTAATAACGGAATCTGTGTTTAAGTTTTCTGTTCAAAATTCATACAAATCTAATACGTTTTTCTCTTTGTCCTCAGGACCTGTCGTATAAGGACAAGCATTGGCATGAGGCGTGCTTCTTGTGCGCCAAGTGCCGCGTGTCCCTGGTTGACAAGCAGTTCGGCTCCAAGCTCGACAAGATCTACTGCGGCAACTGCTACGACGCGCAGTTCGCCAGCCGCTGCGATGGCTGCGGTGAAGTGTTCCGTGCTGGTGAGTATTTGAACTTTATTAATGAGTAGTAGGATTCAAAGTTGAGAGTGTGTTGGTTCTTTATGAGGTTTCGTGCTGGTGAGTACATTTTGATATGGACTTTATCTACTAGCAATAGGATTTGAAGTTAATAAGACTGTGTAGGTTTCTTATATGAGAATTTGTCTTTAAGTGTTATATGGTAGAAAGTAATAAGACAATACCCAGCGGTAGGAGAGTAAAAATAAGTAGAACTTAATGTAAAACATTTCGTATATCTTACAAAATAGAGTCGTTATTAAAGAAGCTGTAATATTGATTGTTAATCACCATAATGTGCAATGTAACGCGCGAACCACTTATCCTTACGTTCCTAATGCGATTGATTAGTTACATGCCGATCGACACTTGAAGTACTTACACACGGTTAGGTACAATGTACAACACACAATTAGCATTTTTATTATTCTTTACACACGCTAAAAGTTTAAATGAATACCCTAACAACTCTTGTAAAAAAAACTGTAAAACATAAGGTATAAAAATACTTTATAGATATCAAGATACATCACTTTTGGTTTAATTAAGGATGAAAATAAATGTTAGCAGCTATTAAAATTATTTTTTTGTTACGGGAATCGAACTTGCTACCGACCTTGGTTTACAGGCGTCTACTCTTCCCTGTTCTATAGATGTAATCGGATTAATAGTCAATAATTTTTATTCACAATGTTAAGTACATTATAAATGTTCTAATTGGATGACACGGGGAGTACTATAAAATTGTTACAGATGCCACCTATGAACATTATTTACGTAATATAATTTACGACATTGTTTAAATTAAACATGAACCGCAATAAAATGGTTCCAAATTTAGAAAGTTTTATAACGACTATAAATAGATTCTCTTATAAATTTGATACTTTTGCGTATAATATATACTTAGTTGTATATATTATACGCAAAATAATAGAGGCAAAAACTATTTTAATTATGGACAAAAGAATATATGTAAAAAGAATATATATAAAATTATTAATATAATACTTTTTCTTTATGAATTTTTTACCCTTCGAACATGTTTTTTTACCAAATGATTAAAAATGTTACATTAGTATCCCACCACACTAAGGCAAAATTAAATGGTCCATTTTTAAATTTATTCTATTCAAATTAAGCGAAATATTATTCAGCCAGGTGTAAGCAGAATGAGTTGTTTTTCTGAATCGTCAGTTCAAGCGCCTTAGTCCACGTAGAATCGTATTTGCATTAAAAATTTTCAGGTCCCATTTTTAGTTCTCAAATGTTAATACCCTAAAATGTTACTTAGAGTTTTATTTGTACTTAGTATTAATTGCTAACAAACATGTTAGTACCTAATTAAGTTCAAATTATGTTATAGAAGACCGACAATCGACATAGTAACTTTATACGAATAAACGCCAAATTGATATAAAGTCATTGAATTGGTACCTCGGAAACATTAATTTTGTTGGAGCCCTTAGTCACGTGACCTCCGTGGCAGTGTGTCACTATCAGTGATAGCAACTCGGTGCCATATAAGGGGTGTCGGTCACCCTCGCTACATAAGGCGTTATGCACGGCATTGCTGAGAAAAAAACCTGACCACTGCCAATGCCGCAGCCTCGGACGTAACTCAGTAACTGGACATATATTTGACTTTTAATTAATTTTATTCAATATGGCGGATGGGTGTTTCGTTTCACGCAAAATTGTGTTATTAAAAATAAAGTTGCGTCAATGCGCATATTTTTGTTGATATTAAATTTATTGAAAATCTATACAATTATTTATTTCATTTCATTTAGGTTTAGATATAAAAACACGAATGGTAATTTCCAGATGTTAACTGCCACATTACGTGCCACAGTACCTTGAATTAACAACTATAGGAATCAAATTGCCATTAACTTCACACCACATTTTCCATAAAAAGAGCGAAACCGTGTAAATACGTAGTTAAAGTTCGACAGTCGTAAATGTCTACGATATGGCGAGTGATGCTGCGGGCATTGTAAGGCCTCCATTAATAGAATTCATGGGGTAATTGGTTCAAATTGATTTACATCGATTGCTATTTTATATAGCTGTGTAAGTATTTTATTTGGTACTATGTCGAAGTAGTATTTTGATAGATCAAACACATATTATTATTAAATCAAATAATATTATTGCCTACCTTTTAGGATATAAATAGTGGGAACAACATCCCTAAATATATTAAACATGCGAACTTATTTACAAAATTTTTCGGTCCACGAATTTCAGTTTTCGTTATCTTAAAATCTTGCAAACAATATAACAAAAGGCAACAATCTCATAAAAGAATTCTTAGAAAATATTTTTTTAAACTTATTCCCTAATTAAACCGCTTGGCTGAGCACACTACGTTACTGATATAAAGGACAATTGTAACAAAAGGTACTGGCAACTCTTTAGAAAATGAAAGAAATCACTGGGTTTCTTGTACTACTATTCGCCGTTATAATAAAAATAACCAAAACAAAGTATAGCCTTTGTTGATCATATAGGTTTATATTTTTTAAACGGTTAAATGGTTCCAGATGTTAATGTCTACAAACATGCTTTATATCTTTATAAATTCGTGCAAATAAATATTATGTTGAAATATCCCAAAACACAAGGATATTATCCTAAATAACTGCATTGAATCACTACATACCAAAGTCATGCTAAACATTAAATGTCATTTATCATGGTAAGTGACGTCATTCGCATGATATAAACAGTGATTTAACTTTCAAGGCTTTGTCCCACTAAAAGCGATTTTACCGCGATATATCAAACACACAAATAGTATATAGAATATCACAGTGGCAAAAAGTGTAATTTTCGGGAAAGGAACCCGACACAACTTATAGTTACTTATAATAGGCATAAATGAGCAGGAATCGGGTTATATGGATCCTTCCCCACTTGTATATTATGAGATATAATCATAGGATGAGGTTGCAATACATCCTGACACTAGGATATGTCCTGGTTTGTAGTGTTGATCCAGGAATTATCAACCCTATCCTAAAATAGGTTGGGACGCTATAACGTCACTTGACGTTTAACGTCAGTGCATTCTATAAATAAAACAGCGTTCTGTGTGACCAATATAAAATTATTAATTAAACCTTTAATACGAATAAACAATTCCCCAACGTAAAGTTCAAGATTTTATAACCAGCGTGTAGTTATATTGCCTTAATTGGGTGAGATTAATTACTTTGTCAGAGGTTTGGATGCGGTTGAGTGTTTTATTAAATGATTTACGTTATAATGTAACATATTTAAGAAAAAACGTTAAAAATTGATTAATAATAGGTGACATTATCAAAGTTGTTTTAGATAATTCAAAGATATTAAAAGCAATTGAAACAGTATTTGGTTAATAATTAAAAAGTATGATTTTAATGCTTACGCTAAGGTCTCGCTGCCAAACTTAGAAATATTATCATGTTTGCGAAAAATCTTAAAATCTTGACATTAAAGTATTGCTCGTTGTTTTGCCTCACATCTCCTTATCCTTAGAAACCATGTTAGTGTGTCTTTTAAAGATGTAGATTAAATAATAATTATGTTAATATATGTGTACGAATAGAAGTGTATATAAGGATGTTTACATATTTGTAAAATTAGTGCATAAAAAAATTTATAGATTTGGATAAAAATTTGCACAATGAATACACGAAGTTATACATATGTTCTTAATATGAAATATTATGATAATAAAATTGTTAGTACGGGGTTTCGAAATTTAATTTTACGAATTTATAGCATCAATGCAAAATGTATATTATAGATATCTAATAAATTATAATGCATTTTCATGAAAACAATAAATTGTGATGACTCTCCAAACTTACATTACTGATGACACAATACTTAGAACTCATTATTTTAAAACTATATGAATCATATCTGACGACCATAATGCTGGCCGTTAATTTAAAAATTATTTTTAAATTTGACCACACACAACTTTCAAAAAAAGAATAAAATTTCGACAATTTACGGCAAATGATTTAATGTGAGTACTTCGAAAAACACTTAAGGATGCAAACCGTTACAATATAACAGTTATAGTTTAAAAAACGAATACCGTTCGGGAAAATTAATCCTGTCTAACGGTGGCTGTCAATGCGTGAGTAATGCGCCAATCAGAGACGAGATAAATGATGTTATGTTCCGCCTGATTGGTGGGTGTAATTGTATTATTTATTAAAAAAACATCATTGTTGAATTCAGTTGATTGATAATGTGTGACGTAGATGCATGGCGTACCTAATCCAACTATTATATCCAATGTCGAAAGACTATCTCGACGGTTCACCAGAATTACTTAGCTATTTCTCACTAAATACAGCAACTGCCTTAGATAGAACTATGAGGGTTTCTTCCAGATGTAAACAGTGGTCGTTATTCCACCGAATATAAATCAACCAAAATAAAACCCAAAATAAAGGTCTTAAAAGTCTAATTTAAATCACGTTGATCACGCCTCTCAATACCATCACTTGTGAATCATCTTGCGTGGGCCGTCACATAATGTACTTAACGCCATCGACTTGGTCGCACTGACCGGCCTTGCGACGACCCTTATATGACAGATTACTGATTCACGTGTTAACTGAAACATCTGTTTTATCATTATTCTGACGACCGTCGTGGTATTTAAGGACTTTCGTTGGTAATTATATTTGAACTGTATTCCCTTGTGGGATCTACCAGTTCCCTATGCAATTCGCTAGACTTTGTTTTGTATTAGCTGTTAGGCCCTTTTACGAATTTTGGTAAAAACAAAAGTGACACAAATATTTACTTCAGACACAGAACCTATCTCTTTTCTATTCTTGCAGATAGATAAATCAAAACAAAATATAGTTGTAATTTTTAAATTAATTTATTGTCTGGCGGCAACATTAAAGAGTTAATTAGTCGAATACGGCTCGTAAACTAAAATAACAAATCTGAAATTATCTCACCAATAAGGTTAAAGTATTAATCGTTCTTGCATAAAAGGCTGACAACACTATTTAAATTTTAAACACCTATAATTAACATGATTATTGTTTTCAATCGCTTCTTTATCAGTGTTGCTAGATTTATAATAATTTATAATGTCATAGCCTTTGATCACAAAGCTGTGAATCCGTGCATATTGAAAAATCTAAATTAAAATCAATAGTATTTGACTTTGTTAATAGTTTGTTATGAATTTATTTTTAAATTTTATGTTTAGTACGGCTATGTACTCGTACTTCGTGAAAACATGAAAAAATATATATGAATATAAAATAAAAAAATAAACTAAATGTCTGAAATACATATTATTGCTTTATATGAAGTTGTTGGCAAAATTATAGTCACTAGGCGGAAAAAATGATAAAAAGAATAATGAATAAATAAATTAAACTGTAATTAAAATAATTATAAACGTCTGATTCTGTAATAATGTTTTTAGTTTCTAAATTAAAAATAAAATACGATTCTAAATTTGCAAATGTTTGATCAACTATACGAATGTTTGTTCAAACCAAAAGCGTTACCAAAACTATTAAATCAAACAGTTAATGAATATTAATGAAAAATATATCACAAATAGGCCGTATTAATGTGTATTTTTATTCAATACATAATTTCTGATAAAAATATTTAATGTGTCTATGTTTATGTTAATATACGAATTTTATGATGTCAGCTTGTTGCTTTAGGAAATGTTAAGACGCTCCTCCCAGAAAATACGCGCTCATCGTATTTTTAAGAGCTATCTATTCGAAATTTATAAAACATCTACAAAAAATTTACATTGCATTTCATTAATAATACATGTTATCTTCATTAAAATGAAACTATTTTTCGGATTTTATCGCGGTTTTAATAGTTTACATGTTATATTCCTTTGATTGTTAATTTTTTTTAATAATTTGGATATTGTTTTAAAGCCCACATAACATTTACCACTGTATGTATCTATTAAAATACACATAATTTTATTTTTAACTATTACTATTACAGACGATTTAATAAGGAATATTTTGGTAGTTAACATTTTTTAAACTAAAATTCTTTTTTTAAAGAGATTATAGGAATATCTTCGCATATTCCCACCAGTAACGCGCGCGCCAAGTATAAAACAAATTCCTCAAGGCTGTTTACTCGGGAAGGAGCCTTAACAATATATTGTTTGTTTGGGTGAATATTACTTAATATTTTAATTTTGCGGTTTCGTCATGCGCGGATATAAATAAAGTTGTAGTAATTGTATTTTAAATACGCGAACTGAGGTGATTTCCCCAGCCTTTTACAGAATGGTAAACAAATTTCACATATTCAATATGTTTACCGTATTTCGTGTGTTTCCGTGATTTGTTAACTTGCAACACAGATTTACACCTAGCTTAGTAGGGGACTTAATTTGTATTGTGGGAAGTCGTGGGAATTAAATATATTATTATTTTATGTTAGTAACATTGTCCCATGAGAATGGGGTGACCGTTTAGTTTCGTAGAAGTCTTTTTAATACCGGCTTTTGAGATAAGCGAAAAAGTGATTGTAAATGACTAGTGAATAATCAGAATTACTGTTTAATTGAATAACAACCGAAACTAGTATATAATGCTTTAGTTATAAGACATAATGCCCAATTTAAAAAAGGAATTGGAAAATCGATGACTAATTCACGTTTATATTTTTTATTCTCCTAACTGGCTGTCCTTTGGGACAATTTTGCCAACCTCAAGTAAGGTGAATACACTAAACTTCTTGACATACACATATAGAAAAAAAAAACTTATTCACTGCAATACTTAATGTCTCGAATAACAATACTTTTAGTTATGTCTTGGACAGTGTTCGTATTGTTTATATCGGGTACCATCAGACAAGCGGCTTGTGTAAAATATGACAAAGTACTGCACATACATTTTATCACGCAAGGCAAGGCGTGGGCAGCAATGCCAATCAGTAGGCATTTTTAATAGCCAGCAACATCTCAACAGCATCTATGCTGTTAATTTAACTTTATTATCCTGTAGACAGGTGCGGATTTAGAGGAAATGGTGAGGACCATCGACCCCATATTTACGCTACAATTAATTTGTTATAAATTAAATTACTCTTTTAATTAGTAATAATTTCCTCCCTTAGCGAAAACATGAACGCATAATATCTTTGCTTTATTAAATAGCTAAGAAAATGGACGCAATAACCTGAGATTTCACAGAGCTGGAGATTCCCAGGTTTTAATTGAAACCAACCCACACATAGATAATATGTGTGGTTTTAATTACTGTAATGAAAATTAACATTTCCCAGTAAACGTATAAAGGCTCCTTAGATCGTATAAAGGACCTTTTCACAAGTCATTACGCGAACCTTCAAAGAAACTGCCGAGCGTAATTCTCTGTAAATGTACTCGCCTGAGATTTAAAAAAAGGTTAATCTTGGTATCTAATTCAGTTTAACAACGTACATATATTTCTTAGTTGCTTGTGTTATTTTTTAATCTAACGAGAACATATTTATTGATTATGCTTTTAAAATTATGTAAATAATCCAGGTTGTCACAAAAATTATACTAACCTCATTTGAGAATTAATTTTACATTCATTCACTACTTAATATTATTTATTGATGCTTACTCAATACCTACAACTACACGTTTTGTATTTATAATTAATTAACTATATCTTATCTTTGAAACTAATGTGAGTAGTGAGCATATCATAGGCGCCAAGAGCCAAGTCAATTGCACCTTTAAACCTAATAAAATATCAAATATCATAACATGTATCACTTAATTACTGCTTTATATTAACCTACTTTAAGAAGAAGGTATAATTACTTTTGCGTTTCATGCAAGATATTCGCCATATTTGTTCGTTCCACAGGGAATAGGCTTGTCACAGACTATACTGCCAAGTTAGAACAACGTGAATTAATAACCAATAATGATTTTGTTTTATTTATTTGGGAAAGTAACGTTGTTACAATAAAATATAAGTAAACAGTATAACATAATATAATATTATATAATAATAATAAGCCTTTATTCAGACTAATTACATAGTTAAAGAATTAGATAAATTAGTTTGTGTCTAAGGATCTTTGTTTACTTCCCTTTAGCAAAAGGTCTGTTAGCTTTACCCTTTTTAAAAATAACATCATAGAATAATTTAAAGGAATTTTCAAATAAAATGTATCTTAATTTAACATAAATTTCTTTAAATACATCCGTAAACAAGTGATATTTTTATCAGAATCGGTTAAGGTCCATCCATGCTTTAAGTATTAGCAAGTTTGAAGCACAACACGTCAACAAAGGTGTACGTGATTGTTATTTTAACACGTTCCGACTGTTAACGTCAAACTGTCTTTGTCATCAGCTTAGTCATTTATATCAGGTTAATTATGACGTTATAATACGTTTAATTGTAGTTTAAATGTATATAGGTTGTAAATTTAAATTGAGTTTTGAAGGTTGGCTGTTCTGAAATTTTGAAGCGTGTTATAAAACTGCGGGTAAAATATATAGGATATATTAAAATTAAAATAAAAAAAATATTTTATAGACATTGTATTAGTGAGACGCATAGAAGATTATAAATGAAACTTTGAACATTTAAAGCATTGATCCTCAAAGTGGTCCACGGGAGCCATGTTTAATTTTTATTAGGCACCGAGTCCAAAATTGGTAACTGTATATAGGTAATGTTAAATTATTTTTTGGTTTTTGAAAGCGATATATTTTTCTGTTAAAAAGTTTTTTCCCAACATTTACTGTCACTAATATAAATGTTTACGTTTACACCACTCACACACACACAATGCCATGCTCAAGTTATATGTAACGGTCCCCTCGTATCAAAGTAAACATCAGAAAATCCGCCAGAATTTTGGCCGAACGGACCTAAATAAATATTTAAACACAAACTTTGATAAAGTAAATTATCCTTAACTCGAAAATCAGTTTTCAATAAAGAACAATTCTTTTTAACAGATACAAAACCTTATTATTCATTTAATTAAAATAACAAAGGACCCATAACACAATTTACATTTTCATGACAGCGATACAATAAATTTATACAATACTAAATACTATTTTTTTTTACAATTAAATGAAGCAGTCCGCTTGACCATAAGCGACGTCCATAAACAGTAGCAACACAATACAGAACTTATAATTACAAAACTATATCATTTCCCTCCGCTAGTTGCCCTGGACCATGATTTAAACCTCATAATTCCCTTTAACTTTACTAGCTTCAAACCGTAATACAGAACTTATAATTGCAAGAAATCTCATTCTCCTCCGCTCTTTGCCCTGGAACAACATTTAAGCCTCACAATGCCATAATTTCACTAGCTTCAGTTATGCAACAGAGTACATTGTTGCTTAGCGGCTTAAACAGACATTACTGTTGCACCTACCGAACTGGACCCTCGTATATGTCATCTACAATCTAGTTTTTACTAAAAATAATAAAAAAAAGAGCGGACATGGAATCTGTTGGTCTTTTTAAATTACAATAGACATAATTAAATAGCACCTTTTTTTAAATCATTCCCCTGTCTGCAATGTCATTATAATAGATAGAGGCTCTATTAGTTTAATTCAAATCATTCCCTTGTCCAAGTTCCCTTTTGTCCTCTCTCATTATCGCTGCATTGCCATAGATTGCTTCCTCATTGCTACATCAATCTTGTGTACAATTCCAAACATTTCTTATCTCGTTTCATCAATTAAGTTACATTCAGTTCGTGTTGCTTTCAAACTTGGAAGTATGGCAATGTTAAAACTGTCTAGAGACTGGTAGAGAGGTTAATACTTGAGTTCGGTATATTTATTTTTAAGTTGAATTGTAATTAAGTCATCTTTATTTATTTATTGTGTAATTACGAAATATTTATTGATCATAAAAATGAACATATTTATTTTTTTAAACACAAAATAATGAACAAATAATTTCATTTATCTGATGATTTTTTTATCTTACACAAATACTTATACCAACAAAACTCTACATACCCAAATACCATACAAACAAAAGCACAAGACTCAAAACAAAACCTCCCAGACACATCGCATATTACCGGAGCTCCTCACTACCACGAGCACGCTACCTCCGCACACATCCGACACAGACGCTCAGTACCACATCGCGAGCCGCGAAGCCTTGTCGCGTCGATACACTAAAAACAAAAAAATGTCCGCCGACATTTTAAGTGACGATCTCAAATCGCGCCTGCATCTGACTATGAAAACAGTAGGGCAGGACAGGATACGTAGAGCAAGGGAGAATAATGAAGATGTTGCCATACTGTCCATGTTTTTGCCGAACGCTACAGCTGAGCGGGAGAATAAGAAGTTTTGTTGTGCTTTAAGGGATCAGTGTCTGCTCGGAGACCCGAGGAAAACTGCTGCAGGTTATTATTTTAATAATAGCTAGTTATATCTAATTCAAGTAACAGAGGTTTAGATTGCAAACGACAGCGTTTAAAAAATATTTTAACGCTGTTCTTTTTTTAAATTAAAGATTTTTTTAATAAGTTTTTTTTTTTTATAGAACTAAGTCAGATTGTCTTGACTTACCCTTAGATCACACACGTTTATAAAAAATTCACGCAGTTCTTTTTTTAAATTATATATTTTTTTGTTATAAAATTAAGTCAGATTGTCTTGACTTGCCAACTAAACTATATATTAATTATAATCTATTACACCTACAATAATTTAAAGTAAATACCACATAATAGAACCAATACTTACAACATAATGACAAAAACACTTAAGAAATACCTACTCACTCAAAAATGTAACGTAATTTGTAAAGTTGCATTATTCCTTACATTCAAATATTTTAAAAACCTTTGCTTTGAATGTATCTATCTTAAAAACTAACAGTAGAGGCTGCCCACATTTCCTCAACATTTAAATTAGAATGAACATTGCATTCTCTGCCTACACATTTACATAGCCTTATAAAAATCACAATCGACCTTATTTATACGCACACATAAAAACAACTAGAACTAAATACATAATAATCGTTCGAAATTCGAAATTAAATCGATACCTAAAATTTATTAGATATCAAGAAAAATAAGTTCCTATGTCGGTAATTTCTTATTTTCGAATATCGAACACCGAACTAAATATTGTCCACAATAATTCGTATATAGTAAATATAGTATGTATACATAAAATACTTTTACTATGTCAGCATGCACAATGCACATTCACAGATAGTAAAGATTCTAGCGCCATGTTTCGATATACTACATCAATACTGAACGGAAAGTAACACTTTCTAGACCGGTACGATTAAGTCTAGCCAAGCAGACCGGTCTAAGGTATATCATTGCACATTATGCGTAACCTACATATTAATGCAGATTAATAATCAGTTCTTGATTAATTAATTATTTCATGTCCCTCAATGTCATTATTTATGAGCCTAACATTGTTTAACATTTTATAGCTATCGTTCACTCAATTCTAAAATTATCTGTGGAGATTACGTAATTGATACGACATTTGGAACAAATCTGGCATTTAAATATTGCCCAATAAGGATCGGGTGTTTCCAACCGTTTGTAAACAATTATCGTAAAAGCATTCAAGATCAGACTTTTAATACATTTTACTACTAAAAATGAGACACTCACTACGAATAATCTAAATATAATATAGATAATGGAGAAAATCTAATAAATTCAAAATGTCAAATCACTTGATGTATCGATTATGTTTAGTGATTTATTCAGGTATTCGATTATTGATAATGATTGATTTATGGCTATTTGAATGTCTCAACATAATCAGGAAAATTCGTAAAAAGTAGTCCCAAATTTTATCATTTTGGTATAAAAAAAATATTATTTCCAATCCTTATTTTTCTAAATTTAGCTATATATAAAACATATTTACATCTTTGTCATGGCATCAAAAAACAGCATAAGATCAAACTGGATTTTTTGCATATATTTTGGTAGAGTCATCATTTGAAATACTTTTTACTTAAAAACGACTCGCAACTAGATTTGTCGGATAATTTGCAGTGATACCACGTTGTTGGAACATGAAACGAGTTTAGGCTTTAGTCATCTAAGAAAAAACCTAGACTAGTTGTTATAAGAAAGAGTTACCTGCCAACTTTATTACCTACAAAAATAAAAACATAATGTCATCTTAATACATTACATTATTCAAATTTTTATATTATTCTTTATGCATCAATGATAAAAAAATGTATATATGCAAATCTATAAATAAAAACACAAGACGGCATAACGGCGGATTGGAAAAAACAAATTTCTCATTCGCAAGTGGAAAGCCGGCGACTGTTAATTCGTACGTAATTGAATGAACGATGAACGTCTGTTATCATTCATTCAATTAGTCAGTCTGTCGATGAAGGACGATTTTAATACGTTAATTAACAGTACAAACATGTGTAAATGGTTAAGCAAATGTTTTACAAGCCGAGCTTGTGCAAATAGATGTCGGGATGTTTTTTTCTGAATACAAAATGCTACGTAATCCAACCTCCACCTCAATATAACAAATTTATGTTGAGTTTTTAATCTGTAGTTGGATCTAAAGTTCACCCTATCCACAATGTTGACCGACTTCAAAATCACGATATTATTTTAACATTACCTACTTTATTTAAATATGATTCAATGATGTATGTTTTAAGTACACAATATTTTTATAATTGGGAATATTAATATTACTTTTAGGATATTCCGTCAACTTGTAAATGTTTTGTATCACTCAATATTGACTTTAAAAATCCAAGAAATATTTTTCATAGATTAATAATTAAGTATGTATTACTTTAAAATAATCGTTTGAGGTATGTATATGTCCATGTTTAAAATTATAATTCAATTTTATGAACCATCGAGAAATCTCCTTTTTTATTACCACTTATACCAAGTCTTATAAACCTAAGCGACCTCTTTCGATTTTTAAAAAGTAAAACAAAAGGAAAACGGAACCGGAAGTTTGATTGACATATACTATGTTGGCGGTTTGTGAATTAGTCGCGTGTCACCCTGTCGTGACATGTGTATACACATCGATGCGACCTTGCGTATATCGATGTTTCGCCCAACTTTACGACCCACGTCGAAAACTTTAATCGTCCTGTTTTCAACAGCGGGTATTTTATGGTAAAGTTGCCAATTTTGTTTGTATAATAACGTTATTGATGCATGCGTTTAACCGCTGAGAAACAAGATTTTCAGATAAGAGATATTAATTATTTCAAGTATAATTTGTCACGCTGAGAAAAAATAAATTTAAACCTCATATGTTTATACTTATAACAAAATTACTTAAATAAATTATGGTCTCATTACAAAATGTTTACGAGCTGTGCTTCTAAGAATAAGATATGTAGACTTTTTAGTGTTACAAAAAATGCTTGAATAGTTTTTTGTGATGCCTACGTGCAGGGATTTCGTGTTCTAAGCTTCTTGTGCGTTTTACTTTTCTAATTCCAAGCAATAGTTAACGCTGGTTTTACGACTAATAAATGTTATTTTAAGCGACGATCAAGAAGTCGCCATGCACAATCGAAACGAAATATTAAAATCTAGAGTGCCTTCGAGGGTTTAATAGTTATATACTTTTAAATCAGCTTCAAGTGCTTTATTTATACATCATTTTAATATAATATTAATTTATTCAATGAATAAAATGTAAACTGTGTTGGTATAACGTGTTTATTTTACAAATATATTATTTGAAATGCAATGTCGACGTCTGGCATAACAATTCGCGTGTGTTTACAGTCACATAGGTTAACGATCCTGTAGAGACCATATACATAGATAAAATAATTTAATAGTGAGCCATGTCAACCATTTGCATTGTAAACGATACTATTATATTTTGAATAATGGAAAACGTGATGACTTAATCGGGTTGTAAAAATATTTTAAAATTATTTTTACATTTTAATGTGGCGGATATTATTATGCTTCCGTTGCCTTTTCCATTAAAAAAACGAGGTTGTGAAGTACACTTCTCGTATAAAATTAATCTGTAGGCGTTAAGCTAAACAGCTCGGATTTTTTTGCGTTTCCTTAACATTCCGCTTAATATTCCCCTGTAGAAATATTCATGTACGCTTTACATCTGTGCCGCTACATTACTCTCAGTCCCAACCCCATAAAAACGTAAACGGCCAGAAAAATATAATAGCCGAGTGACGTTTTATGTTTTTTTTTCTGAAGTGCACGCCGCGGCGTGTTTGTTTCCCTTGCCTCTATTTCGTCGGAGGTTGATATTTTATTTTCGCGCCTCTTCCGCTAGAGCAATGTAATATTTATATAGGCGTTCTTAATTCAAATGCTTTCAACATGAAAGTGAATAGCGTTTTGTTATTGCAAGTGTTCTGTATAATTTTGCTGTTTGGAATATTGATAGATGGAAAAAAACGCAAATAGGCAATTAGTATTTAATTAGATTATGCGTTGGAAATTAACACTTTAATAGGATGGATATGATGAATATCAAATCGTTTTTAATTTCCATCACAATATTAATGATGGATAAATAATTGAGGTACATGAGTCAAATAATATGGTATTGCGTCAACATCGGTGACCACTTAGTGACGCCTCCACTTCTGCAAATATTAAAGATTAACTTTTGAGTTGTATTTATCTTAATTTATATGACTTACAACAAAAAAAATATCTTGTCGCTATCTCTATGAAATCATTCTAAGTAATAACATTTAAAAACGTCAAACATAAATGAAATTTGCTTGACAGGCTAATATTATAGTATGCTAACAAATACTCTTAGAGTTCATATTTGATTGTACCATAACACAACAGTTGAAAATACATAAGATTCTACAACACCCAGACAAAATGCCAATGTCACAGTCAAGTATGTTACTAAAATAAACACAAAATGTAATTTCCGTAAATGTCCACATTACCACACAATGCGCGGTATGCAATTTACCGCGCGTTGCGGTGTGCGGTTCGCCTTGATCTTGTTCCTCGGTTCTTGAAGTGTGATGAATTGAGGTCTTATAATCGGAAATAAATGTTAACACCGATTATATGTGTCAATAATACAATTAAAGGTTTCAATGTTCTTAAATGGTGTTAAATTGGATATTTAAAGTAATTAATTTAGTAGGTTACAATTATTAAAATTTTATATCTTTTTATTACGAAATAAACGTTTTTTACATCAACTTTGACAAATATTACACTAAAAATAATAATTAGGTGACTCCATGTTGGTTCTTTTATAGAGTCAATAAATTTATTTTTTATAATATAAACAGGAAAGAAACAACACATTGTCCTTATTGACCACTTAGCCCTAAAGGAAAATAAAGTCCCCCCCAACAATATGAACGATGGGCGACCATTACCCCAATAAAACAACCCCCTCCGGCGTAAGCTTGTTAGAGAGATGTCGACTGGTCAAGGCCTAATAAAAGCCAATTTGTACAGGCTTCGTAATAATATATTGCCAAGAATTACTACGATTGAAACATATCATATACTTAAAACCAATAAATGCCCGTTTATAAAAATAAACATGTTTTGCGCACTAGAAACCTGCCTGATATGAATTTGTTTGGAAATAACGTACCGTTTCATTTTTATTCGGATTACAATCGGAAAGAAATGTCTTACCATAATTAAAGCTAAAAAGTAACGTTACCATAGCCTAAAAGCCACTGAAAAAACATTCGCAATGGATTCATACATTACGCAAACCTTTTTAATCTGTATTCAACATGGCCGCTAATTAAGCGGACTATCCCACTTTTCTTAACCTCACTTAAATTCGCAGTTCAAGGTCCAGTCGACATTTGACACGCATTACGTCATCAGAACAACGCATCGATTGTACGAACGACGATCTTATTGCGATGAGAGTAAAGTCTGTAAAGGAAATTGTCTATTAATAAGAGCGTATGACTTTATATGGCGGTAGGAACAGATGGCCAATCCGACCTTGTTGGGCCTTGTCTGAGACTCTTTATAAATCATGGTTACTGACTGAACAGGGGACTTTTGAATTTATTGTGCACTGCCTTTTATTATGGATTTGCTTGCGTATATTTCTTATTGCTATGGCTTGAGGTATAAATAAGTAAATCAAAACATAATAATTATGTTCAAGGGTGAGACTAGAACACTGATTTATTATTAAAGTCCGTGATCTGTAACATTTTAAAAACTATTCATTTCTATTCCGTAAATCGGAATGCAAGACGAATGAGGTAGAAAAGAAATTTTCACGCATTTCAATAGCAACGTCAGACCTTGACAAACAAAACAATAGCATAGTAATCAGATTTTAATGGCCATAGGCAGGTGCAGCCACACGTGTGTACTACACGTGCCCGATAAGTTTCCCGCCAAATAAAGAAACAAAATACATACATACATACATAACATCACGCATTTTATCCCCGAAGGGGTATGCAGAGGCGCAACTAGGGCACCCACTTTTCGCCAAGTATGTTCCGTCCCATGATGTGATAGGGGGCGAGGCTATCGCCATATCGGGCACAAATTCCAGACTCCGGGCTGATACTGAGCAGAAAAACCCAAATATCACTTTGCCCGACCCGGGATTCGAACCCAGGACCTCAGAGCGCTATTGTACCGGACGTGCAATACAACTACGCCACCGAGGCAGTCAGAAACAAAATGGCGAATAAATCAAATTGGATATTCGCATGCAAACTATTATTTTTAATGCTTTTATTACTGAAATGGAAATCGGTACACGATTCGCATTACATTTTATAGGATTGCGATGTCTGGCAATAAACTAGGCATAATTTGTCTCAGCAAACAGATGTAGATTGATGACATTTTTACATTGTAGAATTCGTGGCATGACTTCATAGTTTTGTGGTATTTTTGATTATGTTTCATATAAACCCATGGTATTAACGAATATGCTTCGCCTACCGATATCAACAATCTGTGTGTCTGTATAATGCTTAAACAGTTATAATTCTCGCGATTTTATGTTCTACATAAATGCATAAGTTTAACGCCTGCGCTGTGTTTGAAACCTTTTACGTAAGTTTTTAATCTCCGTTCACATTTATGTAGCGTTAAGGATTTTAATGGCATAAACGTGGACGCCTCGCCTTGCGATATGTAGCCACAAACATGTTTAAAAACAAAGTAAATCAAACAATGGCATGTTTAATCCACATTGGTCACGTACTGGTCCGTATTTTGTATCTCATCGATAGTTCTCTATGATAAGCTGTGTATTTTCCGAGATTTTAAATAAGAAATCACTAAAACCAAGAACTAGGTTAGGCTAGGTTAGGATTTTGTTATTTAATGACTACGTTGATTTTTTAGTTACGGTGTCTAATTATTTTTTAAATGATAATGAACATATGTTGATTTTTGCGTGTAACAATTTTTTTATTACAATTGAAATAAAAATTTACTTTGTAGAACCTACAAATAGATGTTTTTATTCAAACTATATTGTAATGCCAACTGTTGTATCTCTCAACGAAAGAAGTTAAACACTTCGCTGTCTTCAAAGGGGATTGACTCGCCCGAAATTGGAAACAAATTGGTTCTCTGAACTCTTAAATTTTAATTTCCGCAAACATCTCGTTTATCTTCATTTGTTTTATCGGCTTTTACGCAATTCACCGCCAATTGTACATTCTCCGAAATATTGGCGATTTAATTAGAATTTATTTTAGAATTGATCCAATATTTATATTGGAACCTTAAGTAAGACCGACCTGCTCTTTTTCTGGCGATCTTCATAGGACGCAGTCATTCGTTTCTCAATTGGTCTACGCTATTTAATCTTAGTAAAGTATAGCCATTACGCCATGCCCTAATAATAATCTTTGGAATCTTTGAAGTGGGTAATGTGCCATATTTGGGTGGTAGCCAGGCGGTGCCGGTAGGTCGTGAATGTGGTGCGGATCGCGGAGGCCCGCGGCTCGTCCCACGCGCCCGGCTCTGACATCATCTCGATTTTGTGCGCGGCCTTCTTGTGGCCTGTTTGGGCCGCGGTCAGCCTGACTGACTGATATAACACTATCGCCCATAAAATTAACCTATTAGAAAAAAAATTAGAAAATGTTTGTCAAAAAAAGTCTCTACAAAACCATAGTCATTGAATATATTATGTACTATTTACAAATTGCAATTACAAATGAGTTACAAAAATAAAATTTCTACACTTTCGTCTTTAAGTTTACCTAATTAAATAGCAATGATGTGTGAAGATAAAACGATTTTCTATTAAACATAATCACAATGTTTCGCCAAAATCGAAAGCTAGAAATCGTATGCGCTGCAATCTAAGTACCACGGATTCGTTTGTCACTAAACAGTTTTTACCTATTGTTTGAAGAGAAGACTCATTTCTCAGCATTATTGCAGCGAGTACTTTGTATTGCAAAATTAGTGTTGCTTGTAGCTATGATTTAAAGGCTAAAGTAGCGTGTACCATTCTAGCCAAATGTTAGTCCTCATTCTGAAAAAAAATCTTCATGACAATAAACATAAATTATAACCCGTATTGACACGACATAATACTGGTGTTTGTTTTCAAATTCATTATAATTACTGACATCCTGCGACTCTTATTTCAAGCGCCGGCAATTCTTACTAAGTCAGCGGTTTGGCGCGACTGCCTGTAAAGGTTAGGAATACCTCAATGCATGTGATTATTGAAGGGTGGTGATAGGTCGGTATCGAAGGAAGTTAAATTGTTAGTATCTACTTAGTCTGGCCATAAATACTGTTACACTTAATTATAAAAAAATATTACATTTGAATTTCGAATCTGTCATTTTTATACGATTGTTCATTGTGTTTTCTCATTTTGGCGCCAATACATTGTAAAATATTTTGCGATATTAAAATGGTGTGGGGTGATAAAGAGAACCGAATCGCTGTGATAGCATTACACAAAGTAGGTATGGAGCCAAATGCAATTTTTAAAACTCTCCATACACTTGGTATTAGTAAAATGTTTGTGTACCGGGCTATTAATAGGTACAATGAGACCTCCTCTGTTTGTGACAGAAAAGATCTGGCCGTCCACGTAGTGTTCGTACGAAAAAGGTGGTCAAAGCAGTAAGGGAAAGAATTCGAAGAAATCCTGTCCGAAAGCAAAAGATTTTATCTCGGGAAATGAAGATAGCACCTAGAACCATGTCGCGTATTTTAAAAGATGACTTAGGACTTGCAGCCTATAAGAGACGCACTGGCCATTTCTTAACTGATAATTTAAAGAAGAATAGGGTGGTAAAATCGAAACAACTACTGAAGCGGTACGCAAAGGGAGGTCACAGAAAAATTTTGTTTACGGATGAGAAAATTTTTACAATTGAGCAACATTTTAACAAACAAAATGACCGTATTTATGCTCAAAGCTCTAAGGAAGCTTCCCAATTAGTCGACAGAGTGCAACGTGGACATTATCCGACTTCAGTGATGGTTTGGTGGGGTGTTAGCTATGAAGGAGTGACTGAGCCATATTTTTGTGAAAAAGGTATCAAAACATCGGCACAAGTGTATCAAGATACCATTCTTGAGAAGGTAGTTAAGCCCCTTAACATCACCATGTTCAATAACCAAGTATGGTCCTTCCAGCAAGACTCGGCGCCGGGTCATAAAGCTCGGTCCACGCAGTCTTGGTTGGAATCGAACGTTTCGGACTTCATCAGAGCTGAAGACTGGCCGTCGTCTAGTCCCGATCTTAATCCGCTGGATTATGATTTGTGGTCAGTTTTAGAGAGTACAGCTTGCTCTAAACGCCATGATAATTTGGAGTCCCTAAAACAATCTATACGATTGGCAGTGAAGAATTTTCCCATGGAAAGAGTGCGTGCTTCTATTGATAACTGGCCTCATCGTTTAAAGGACTGTATTGCAGCCAATGGAGACCACTTCGAATAAGCTTTTTATATTTTTAATTGTTTTATATTTATGTATTAAACTGACACACTGTAAAAGTAATAAATGTTATTTGCAGTTAACAATTTTCTTTTTTCTTTATTACAATATTTATGGCAAGACTAGGTATACTTATAAAAACGTGACATAAATGTACAAGATTTGGTTTCTTCAAATTATGGAAATGTAGAATCTGCTCAATATACAACCTTATACGTCATAGTACCGATAATAAATGAAGTAAGGAAATTTCTATTAATAATAGAATAATGAACGCTCTACTCGATAAACTTTGTATTAGATATCAAACAAAGATGGCCGCAGCTACCGCTAACAATCGCACACAATGCAGTTACAATGCAAGGATCGTAAACTTTCAGTAAATGTCGTAAAACACCTGCTAGTAAAATCATGACGCGAGATACAATTCAAGACCTTATTGATGAATCATATAACATTTTTTTGTTGTTTAGGATATAAATAGTAGCAAATTCCGACTTAAGACAATTGAAATTAAAGATCATAATATCTTTGCAAAGGTTAGTGTTACAGAAAACCATTGCAAAACATATTGCTGCCTTTTGCTATTAAAGATTACTAACTCCCTCCCCTAAACAATAATTTCATTCACCCGTTCACGACTCCTTTCGTAAACAGCTTATTATCACATCTACTCAAATAGTAATACCCATTATATACCCTAATAGAGGTCCTTACTTCCATCCATTCTCTTCAACAGCAGTCGGCAACACGCGGCCCGCGAACGTTCTGTTTGTGGCCCGTGAATGTTTCGTAATAAGGCTTAAACATCAAAATAAATGTATTCAATTAAGAGTAAGCACATCTAAAGCAGGATTTCTAGGTTTTTATACGTATGACCCGCCTTTAGTTAATTTTGCCACCTTGTGGCCCTTGCCTATCAAAAGGGTGCCGACCGCTGCTCTACTCTTCTCTGATTCCTGGTCTATAACAAAAATCAGTTAGCATTTAAACGGTACTTAAAGTGAACGAACGTCGCCCACTCAGGATATGTTAATCGTTTATATCTCTGGAGTGAACTTTCACGACTAACAGATACGGTAATGCAAGAAAGTAGATTTCTAGTGCATACGCACTGTAGAGGGTAAACAGGTATCAAGCTTTCGAATTAAATGTTTTTATTGGTGATTACTTTAAAGCGCCTCTGTTGGATGTATTTGGAACTAAATAGGACTTGAGACTATTAAAACTTACCTTCGACATGGCTATACCGAATTTAACGAGGTTTTAATTGGCAGTAAAAGATGACTTTCTGATAAATATGTAGGCTACATTTTATTCCGTGTAAAGACTATTTCAAACAGCGACGCTAGAACGAAATAAAAAAAATATTTAAACGCTGTATTCCGTTTTGCTAGTTGGCAGGTCAGACGAATAATCACGGAAACAGAATCATGTCGACTCGTGGCTGCGAATTCAAATTTCGAATCAAATAACAGTTGCACTACGAACGTAGGCTCTAAAACAATGGACGAAAAGTGGAGCGATTTAAATGTTCTGTCTCATGTATTACTGATATAGAATGAAATGTACACACTATTGTAATATTATTGTTATATTTTAATGTTAACTGCTTGGAAACTTATTTGAAAATATTTAAAGTAGAGTCGTCATAGATGAACAATGAACCTTCAAAGACGCTAAAGATATAATATTTTACAGCTAATTCATACAAATCAAATAAAGCCATTCATTCCCGCAATCTAAAGCTCAAACACTATTAAAAAGTATGACGTACGATTTCCCACTTAAGAGCGTGATCTCACAATACTCGAAGGCTGTGTAGGTCGCGATACAACCTGACTCCGATTGCGAAGTTCATAGACCCCTACAATAGAGTAACAGACACGAACTTGCTACAGTATCAAGTATCACGCGATTTAACTTCTGCAGTGCATACTGAGCCATTGTTTGCAAAATCGTTTACGTTAAAGTTTGTACTTTTTTATTATTTTTAATTAAATGTAACCATTCATGACTACAATCGATTATTGATGAACACCATGCTTGAACCTTATATAGTCGTAACTAGAAATTTACCCAGAATTTCGAATTACTAAGCGAAAAATCCTCAGAATTTCGAATTAGTAAAAAATTGCGTATCGCGTCGCCCTGATAAATATTATATTATATATGTTTCTTATTTGTTAAAACACTTAGTAATTTCTATAAAATTGGATTTTTAAAGCTTGAAATGAATAGTTATTCGATAAAATCATAGTCAATAAATCATAACTCTCAGTATTTTTTTATTATTATTACGAACCCTAAAATCAAATACCATCCCTGAACCCGACGAAAACCTCGATGGATGTAGTAAAAGACATCAAAAAGAAAAACAACTTTCCCCATTAAAAGTTCCATTTTGTTTGACAAGACGAATTGATTTAGTGCGAACTTTGACTACCGGCAAAGTTTATACATTTGGGCAACTTTTAATTCATCTATTTTGTCTCCATTATACTCCCAACATTAATCAAAGTAGTTACTATACGCAAATTACGAAAATGAAGTTTACAAATACACTAATCTGTTCCAATTATTACCCAATATTAAACGATACTGACATTTGCAGACAATCCGATATTATATCAGTGTTAGTCGAAAGGTTAGCTATTGCATTTAGGCGAGTAAGCTTTAGTGTTGAAACAGTATTATCATCGTTAAGTAAAGATTTGCTTCTTATGATTAAGAAAATAAGGTTTTGTATTTTTGAATGTCGAGAACAGTCGATAGTATCCACCAGCAAAAGATGAAATTTTCCTAAAGAGAACCTGATACAACTTATAGGTATTAATAATGTGTATAAATATAGTCTGGAAATCGTTTTAATGATAATTACATTTTACATAACTTACGAAAGGGAAGCCGGTAGGAATTGGATCCTTCGCCACTGGCAGCCACACCTTCAGCAGCATTACCACCCCGACAATTTAATTACAAAACCATTATTTACTCGCCGTGCCGAAGCTTTAGCTTTATGTCAATGCTTGGTTATTACACCGTCTATTTTGTCTTTCATACTGTAAACCAACTTATTGGTCATGTAATAAGATTTTAAATTGAAATACACAAGCTGTTCTGTTGCGTTCTTATTCTTAATCATAAGACGGAAAAGGCAAATCAATTGTAAATATACTTCAAAATACCCCTCCGAATATAAAATAAGTCTGAACCTCTCATACATTCTTTTGATAATGAATTCTATACAACCTTGAAGGACTGTCAATTTGCGTGCATCATTCAAATATTCCGGCCAATGTCAGTTAGCATGCAAGAGGGCCCAAGGCCGTACACATCAGAAGCACGCGACCGATGCATTTTACGACCACATAAAATCAACGAAGGTTGAAGAATCTACACGAAATTTGACAAAACATTGTAATAAAAATAGTGCGCAAAATACTTGAACGAATTAAAATACTGTATTAAAGACAAATCCATAATAATTGTTATTATTCAGGGTACTGCAACAAAAGACCCTCTTCCTGATACAAATGAGAGTTAGTATATTTTGAATGTTGTGTTAATACTAAAATTTATATTTTAAAATTTTCACTAAATTCATAGTTCTTAGAGCGTTTATAAAAGGTTCAAAGTGCGTCAATAAATATTTAAACTATGTAAATCTTATCTCTCTTTATTCTGAATAGAATTTATCTAGAAATTTACTCAAATTTAAAAATGGCAGATTATGTTATTATTTTATTGTTTTTTACTTGGCTCAAATTTAAGGAAATAAATATTTTACTTCGAAGTTTTCTATACAAATACACTTAAAAATGTAATAGAAAAAGTTTTAATTAACATTGCGGAAAAGTAGGCAACTTCCTTATACAAAATTGAATGCGGCCGCTTTTATGAATTTCATTTCTTCAATTCTTTTTTATTCCACGATTTTAAAATTACATCTACACTGGAAGAATGGTAATTCTTCATGATAAATTACGTAAATTTAAAAACAATACATTACAAAGTCGTTAAGGTCTTCATTCCCTTTCAAAATCAGAATTCAGGTATTTGCATACTTCATTACGAAATCCGGTAATTAGTCAATGAACAAGTTAGTGTTTTATACATCTCAAATTATATGGATCTACGCAAGAAAATTAAAAAGTGACCATACAACAATGTTATGACTTATCAATGTTAAAATGCAAAATTACATGTCAAATATCCTCATATTTTAATATTTCAAATCAATACTTCGCTCCAAGTCTTTGACCTGAGCGATGAACTTTGTCTTTATAGCTATATTTTGTTAAATTAAACCGCCTTCTTCGGTATTTTAATATTTAGTCATGGCAACGTTGATTGTCTTTAATTAATAGTTATGAAACGTGATAGATATCTCGATGTTGTAATATATTTCGTAATAATGTATTAAAAGATAATTGAAAAACAAAATGGATTCCATTAATTGAGTGATTTATATTCTGCTCATATTTTATTACATGTTTGATAGCAATATTAATGTTAAGGTGTAGAAGTATGTACCAAGTGTTAAGTCAGCTGTTAAGCAAAAAGCCATGGGTTCGTTTCCCGCATGAGACAAATATTTGTATAATCTATCAATATTTGGTGAGAACTAAAGTCCTTCGTAGTTGCCAAAACCTACACTAGCTTAAACAGTATAGGAATTACGTGTGTGGTTAATAATTCTTCATTTTGTTGATATAGACATTCAGAAATTTGCGTTTCTTATAATCTTACAAACTTATGTTCTTTACATTGTCACACAATGTTGTTTTTAATGGCATCTCATGCCAAACGGTTGTTGAAACCAATTTCAAAATAACTGCTATTGAAAACGCTACGTCCTTGTCACAATGTCAGTGTTCAGGAAATGGAACCTTCGGAATGGATTATGGAAGCTATTTTATGAGCTTCAGATCTTGTGCGTTTCGCTAGACATAGCTTATTTAACCTGATTTAAAAAGAATTTGAAATATAGTTTAGTAATATTTTGCTGCATTTTAGATTTCTACGGCAGTGGCGATGTGATTCAGTAATCACAATTTAATCAGAAAATGACGCTAAGATGTTATTTATTAGAAACCTACTAAAAAAATTACGTACAGCAGTTTAAAATCATACTTTAATAGATCTTATGAAAATTTAATAATAATTTCAAATTGTTACAATTTTTACGAAAAAATACCTTTCGAAACTCATCAAATCCTTTCTTTGTCCACCAGGAACCAAGAAGATGGAGTACAAGACCAGGCAGTGGCACGAGAAGTGCTTCTGCTGCGTGGTGTGCAAGAACCCGATCGGCACCAAGAGCTTCATCCCGCGCGAGCAGGAGATATACTGCGCCGGCTGCTACGAGGACAAGTTCGCCACTCGCTGCGTTAAGTGCAATAAGGTATGTTACGTTTGTAGCCTCTCTTACTTCTTCTTTTAGGGTGTTTTTGTTTAGATAATTTCACTTGATATTTTATTGATGTGATAAACTTTCGTTATTTTCGGAAATCAGGTATCAATATTATCTGTAAAATATTTCTTCATTCAAAACCAAAATTTATTTAATTGCTTAATTTGTGAATTATAATTATCTGACTGATTTACTTGCATGACTAATGCGAGCTGCAATAGTATTCAATAAGTCTACAACAGAATCTACAATATCAACCAAAATATAAACCAAATTCCTTCCCACTCAGATCATCACGCAAGGCGGCGTGACATACAAGAACGAGCCGTGGCACCGCGAGTGCTTCACGTGCACCAACTGCAACACGTCGCTCGCCGGCCAACGATTCACCTCGCGCGACGAGAAGCCATACTGCGCCGAATGCTTCGGAGAACTCTTCGCCAAGCGCTGCACGTCGTGCACCAAGCCCATCACTGGTTAGTGCTTAGGATCTATCTTGTCTTAGACGAAAAACTAACATCGTTGCGAAAAGTCAATTACGAACACCAGTAATTTTCAGAACAATTAAATACTTGATCCATAAAAATAGTCTTACTTAATCAACAACATTTTTGTTTGACAATGCGTCAAAAAGTCCAAATTTATGATGTTTTTAACTCATGGAATTGGTCTATTAACAGTGTTATTTGTATTGCAGGCATCGGTGGCACCCGCTTCATCTCGTTCGAGGACCGCCACTGGCACAACGACTGCTTCATCTGCGCGCAATGCAAGACCTCGCTCGTCGGCAAGGGCTTTATCACCGACGGACAGGACATCATCTGCCCCGAGTGCGCCAAACAGAAGCTCATGTAAATACATCACTCCACGTGTGCCATCTCGCTCTAACGCTTCACGTCTCTCTTGGCACATATCACTCCATCCCTATCCCTCCTCAGCTTACCAACACGCGGGACCCACCGGACCCGCATTGTATTGTACAGAGCGATAATAATTGTATGACTGATATGTTTTTGTGCTTGTGCAGCGAAAAAACCATTCTACCCGTAGTCGCTAACGCCAGAGACTGGTGCGCGTTCAAAACCCAGGACACTCGCAGCGATCAGATGATCGACCTCATTGACCGGGTTAACTTTCGCAAGGTCAATGTCACTAGCCCGCCACCCTAGAGCCGTTCGCGATGCCTGCGATATACAAGGGATATAAAAACGAAAAATCACAAAAAAAACGTGAATGCACAAAATGTATTTAAGTATTTAATTGCGCTTCTTCTACTGAAACATTATGTTTATATATTTTGACTGTTAATTCGTTAGTCGTCACTAATAGAGCCTGAAGCCTGTATTTATTTACGTATTATGTGCTAATCGTATATTTCGCTTTGGCTGTTGTATTAGTCCTAGTATAGTATCAACCTAGTGCGATTCACACGATGCCTTAATAACATATCTAAGTCAATTTCGAGGGTATATATTATAATTTTATGTTGTAATATATAATGTACGTTCCACCTTATTTATAAATGTTGTGCCTAAATATCTTGCCTTCCTTTCTACCAATTCGCACATCGAAGTGGTAGAAAAGGACATTCGATTTACGGCAACATTTGCAAGTAACGAGGTTCTTTAACATCTGGATGTTGCCAGTTAAATGTATAATTACTAGACACATCCCAATGGAGTGCAGTAAGTGCTTGTCATGTAACATAGAGTGTAAGAAATATATTGACAGAGTAATATTACGTGTTATGTCTTAAGTATTTATTCATACGGGGGTACGCACTTTTTATCAGAGGCACGCCGGTGGTGTTGCCGCGTCACATTAAACAAATGTTCTTGAGATTTTAGATGTAGTGTTGCCATATACGCCATCGGTAGGTCGCTACCTAACACAATAATATTAAGTGACATCTAGTTTTGACTAATATTTAAACGAAAAAAATAATAATATTTTTGTTCTCGAATAGTAAGAAGTGTTACAATAATGTAATTGAATGTTTACGATATTTTTTACAATGATAATAATATTTTTAGAGATTAGTGAAGTAATATAAGTGAGTAACATCTGTGTTAATGAGAATGCTGTTTCGCAAACGAGCCGACCACTACTGATTGGGGATCACTTTATAATGGTTACTGTTAAGGTTTAAATTATTCGACATGTTGAATTATTAATTTATAATTAAAATAAATTGCTTACATGTGTGATCTGAATCTAATTAAATATTTGTATCTATCTACATATAGATTGTAAACAATGAAACGTAAATAAATGATTAAAACTATTTATATTGTTCGTTATTTATTTTGTTCAACCCTTCATATTATCTAGCACAACACTATTTTCATTAAAGTTATCACTCGAAAATCTGAATATCACATCTATGATTTTTTATCTTTAAAAGCGTAAGGGGAAAAAACGCTAAGGAAATATTTAAATGCGTCTATAATTTATTGTATCAATTATTATAAGTATACGTATTCAAACTGAAATATCACTTCATATAGTCATAAAAGGATCTTTTGATCAGATATTTATTAGCCACAGCGAAAAAATAACTAGGAAGATATAAATCTGCCAGACTCAAGAAACTGTGAGCTCATTCTGCGTAGATCGCACCGTAAACATCTATAAATTTAAAAACTTTGTATGACTGAAAATGTAAGTAGATATTGTAACTTTGAATTTGCGGTTTAACAACACCTCAGTCCGCTCCGTAACCACGTTTGCTGTAAAGTCTTCGAGAGGTCGGGAGAAATTTATAATATAGAAAAACCGCGATGAAAACTGCCTTGATGACGTAGTTGTACTGCAAGCGTGGTGCGACATCGTTATGAGGTCCTAGACTCAAATCCCGGGTCGGGATAAGTGATATTTGGGATTTTCTGCTTAGTATCAGTCCGGTGTTTGAAATTTGTGCTCGATATGGCGATAAGCTCGCCCCCTATCACATCATAGGACGGAACACACTTGGTGAAAAGTGGGTATCATGGTTGCGCCTCTGTATACCCCTTCGGAGATAAATGCGTGCTGTTGCGTGTGTGTGATAAAATTCATAAATAGTTTTATTTCAAAATATAAATCCATAAATGTTGTATCCATAAGAGTAGTCACAGCCGCATAATTTTTACCCATAGTCTAAGAAATCTATCACACTGCCGGATTGCGAGCGGTTTCATTGCATATCAAAGGCACAGCGAATTCACCGGGAATTCGCAGTATACGCACAGTGAACATGACAAGGATACCCAGCGAACACGCTGCGCACTTACAATGCATTGTGGACAGTCGGTAACAGATTCCGAATCGATCGATTGGAAAAGAACAACTACTACTTATGTGTTATTTTAAAGAGGAAAAAAATGTTCATACACTTAACGACAAGACTCTGTGAGTTGTTGCCTCACATATACCTACCTACATCACATAGTATTTTACTAGCCGATATAACCCACACCTATAATAATCTAATTTAACTGAAATAAGGGTTGATGACTATGCTATGAAAGCTTACAAAATTATGTCGATAAAGTGATGACGTTGCGTACATGCGGCATATTCGCTTCGTGTCCGCAGCGATTACGCCGTGCCGCCATCCTCGCCTTCGCTCTGCAGTTAATTCACTAGCAATTAACCACTATGACCAGCCTAACAAGTAACCGTGGGTAGATATTGTAACCCATGGCTAACCGTACAGTAATGGCTGCCATACATGCAACGGTCCATCGGAAAGGTCCACCGGTGCAGATATGCCTGCGCCGGTAGATCGAAATGTGTGTGGGAATAGGCCTGTGCAGATTTTTGAGCCTGTGCAGGCGACCGGCGCAGGATCGAAAATCAATTCTTTCAATTTATACCTGCGCAGGCATACCTGCACAGATGACCTCTCCGGTAGGCCGTAGCGTGTATGACTTACATAAGCGTAGACTTTACAGATCTATTTGGGCTCTTCAGTTAAGGTATTTAAATACCTTAGTTTGGACAGACAATCAACACAGACCTTTACTTAAACGTATTAGTCACATTGTCGAACTTTCGGTAAAAAAACAGTCGAATGAAACGCAAATGTAGATGTGGACAGTAGCATATATGTGTACGTACCTAACCTTCCCCAATTCGTGTCACAGTGCCTCGGTTCCAGACGGACATCCAATTTTAGCCAAATGGTTTCCACAAACTATATTATTAGATTATAGCGCAATAACGTTGTTTATTTATTGCTGACAAAGTATTTTAGTGCCGGAAATGTGACCGGCGAATGTAACAATGTTGTAACATAGTAGTCCAGGGTTACTCAGTTTTATAAGGAATGTTATTTTTTTTAAATAAATAGTATTAAATAAGCACGATTCTGAATCAAATAAAAAAAGCATAGCCTAGTTGGGAATGTAATAGACTGCCGCGAAGTCTCCCGAGATTTTAACCCTAAGATGTTTTTATTACAATTACGTTTGTAAAACGTCACTGTTTAAACCTATGGTCATGGAACTCTGGACTTTTCCGAAATAATGTGTGTATTCTTTGCAAATTATCGGTCATTTTAAAGGTGAAGGAAAACATTGTGAAGAAACCTGCATACCTTAGCAGTTGTCTATAAGAATTTTGTGTAAATATATGTGAAGCCATATCAGCACTAAGCCAGGGTGGCGGACTAAGCCCTAACCTCTCTCAGTAGTAGAGGCAACCCGTGCCCAGCAGTGGGACAGTATAAAATACAGGGCTGATATTATTATATATTATATAAGATTCTGAATTTATCTGGACTTTTTGTAAAATGCTTAGCGACAAAACGAAATCAAATCTGTGGCTATAGATAAAGCAATTCATTTAATAGCTTAAACAAATATGTACTCACTTTTTATGCATTTACTTTTCACTTTTTCTTTATTTTATTTTCAGTTAGTATGGTCAAATCAATTTTTGGACCAATAAGGTGAAATATTTAGGTGTGATCATTGATCAGAAGTTGACCTTCGTCCCACAAGTATTTGTGGTACGCACGCAAACCACATTCGCTACTTTTCAATTACATTGGCTCATAAATAAAAATATTAAAATGCCCATCCTCAACAAGATTCGGATCTTTACCACGTTTGCTTAGCCGATTATAACATACGCGTCGCCCGCGTTCGCCCATATACTGCCTGCTCGACTTCAGCATCTACAGGTGTTGCAAAACAAATTTCTAAGACGATCCCTCGGTGCCCCGTGGCACGTTCGCAACCTCCACGTGGACACCAATATGCCGATCGTCAGGCACTGTATATATATGGCCAGCAGACGCTATTTCGATCGAGCAGTCAATCATCCGAATACGCTAGTGAGGCAAAATTTGATTTATACTCCATTTGACCGCGCGAAATGGAGACAAACGTAGAAAAAACAAATGTGGAGTCGTGTAAAAAAATTACTTATACGTACATAAATAATTATTTAAGGGTTTTAAATCAAAACGCATTTATTGTTTCATTAGGCAAAGCTTTATTCCAATTTTTTATATTTACAAATGAAAACCTGCTTTGAGAGTTATCTCTAAATTCGCTACATATGCATTTACAAGCTTAATTATGATTAATCCAATAAAAATAATTTCGTTTGAAAACAATAGCTTATAATATATGTACCTACTCTTCATTCGTAGCGCGTGTTTCATACGGAATATAAGTTTGCGCATGCGGCGCAAGTGCGCGAACCTTATTAGGTTACAAATTACAATGTTTTTTTTTTACAATATTTATAGCGTTTACAATAAAGCTTGTATTATAGTACTGGGTTCATAAGTAGTTTACAATAAATTATTACGTTTACTTTATAAATACCTACTCTTAGAATTCTCATATTAAGTACGGCCAAGGTCTAATTTTAGTGTAGTAGCTTTTATTTAATTAGCATAAAATAAATGTTTTTCAACTGTTCAAAATATTCAATACGTCGCGTCCACAAAAATTACTATATATTTTTATCAATATTTATTCAATGAGTTTGTAGTCGTTATGCCTGCAAGTGTTTAAGAGATAAAAAACGATCCTTATATTATTAATTTTAGAATTAATTAAGCATTTTTTAGAATGGAATTAAAAAAAAATCCAATCAGTTAGCTTGATATATACAATTTGCTTGCAGGTTGTTTTGACGTCTGCAACCTTAACTCTTGGTCTCTCGTGAATCGCCGGCGAGCCAAGACAGCTACATGACATTTGCGTGTGTCACGGGATTATAACCTTATATACTACATATATACTACATAATAAGGTTATTTTTCCGTCACACGCGTAGCTGTCAATGTTTGCCGGCAAACATTCAGCTACCTCACGGGTTAAACCCTTATCGTGCCGTATACAATCTGCTAAGCACCTACGTAAATTTTATAAATAAAATTAATTCCAGATTCATTTGCAATTATGCACTTAGTTGCAAGGTAGTAGACTATATTATGTTATTTCGTTACTCGTTGGAGAATGATCATTTTGGTTTGACAATATTAAGCTCGATAGTTTAATTTAATGCAATATAAAATAAATTTATATTTAATTCTGAATACTGAATAACAAACATTGGTTCCTAAAAAATTAACTAAAAATATCATTTCACGACAATTTTTTTAAAAACTAATTATAACGCCAATAATTTACTAATTGCAATGAACTTAAAATAGGAACTATTTTCTATTGCGCTAAACAAAAAAAAGATTGCTTCTCATAAATTAAATGCACACTAAAATTGACGTAATTTCTCGATTAAACAAATGCGCTTGTAATTTTCAACACGTTACATTAAAATAACGTCATCATTTGATTGGCTATTCACATGTTTAAATATATTTTTTTATGTATACTAAATTTATTAGAGAAAAATATTCATTGTCCTAGGTACAATTTATATAACTTCTAAATAATAAGAGCTTAGAATACTTTTTACTATAATCCACAAATAGTAGCTTAACCGGCAATAGTAGTGAATGCTTAGAACGAATATTTACTTTTTGTTTTAATTTATATGCAGTACCTTCCGTTAAAATACACTTGTAGCAGTTCATACATATTTATACCTTTTAATTACAGTAAGCAACATTTTCCTAGCCAAATTCCTAGCCCAACAGTCAAGCAAAACAGTTCAAGGTCTGCATCTAGACCTCAAACTCATCCTCGTATCAGTCTGTCCCGAAGTACTTTTGTCCGAAGTGGTTTGGTGCGACTGGGTGCAGTTCTGAGGTTAGGATTTTCATCTTGGGAACATAGTCTACTACAGCTTGTACAGCTGCTGGCGTGCAGAACAAGTTTGATAGGATTATACGCTCCTCTTTCACTCCATGCTGCTTTAAAACGTTTACAGCCTAGAAAGGAAAGGATAAAGTATATATTTTTTGTTTCATATGCCAGTCCTTTAAAAAATTGTTATACAGTTCTTGGAAATACTATTTATATCATACTAGCTTTTGCCCGCGGCTCCGCCCGCGTTATAAAGTTTTTCGGGCTTAAGTTTTCCGTTATAAAAGTCACGCTGTATAATTTCCTGGGAGCCTATGTTCTTCCCAGGGTCTCAAACTGTCTCCATACCAAATGTCATCTTAATACGTTGGGTAGTTTTTGAGTTTAACACGTTCAGGCAGACAGATGCAGCGGGGGACTTTAGTTTATAATATATTTTTGTAGAACTTTTTAAGAGGAACAATCCCGTCATACATTATTGTTGAATTACTTTAACCGTTTACGCAGCGCACGCAGCGGATGCTCTAAAAACTAATTAATACATTTTCCCCGTTTTTGCAATATGTTTCATTACTGCTACGCTCCTATTGGTCATAGCGTGATGATATATAGCTTATAGCACTCCAGGAACAAAGGTCTATCCAATACAAAAATATTTTTTCAGTTCAAACCGGTTGTTCCTGAGATTAGCCATTACTGCTCCGCTCCTATTAGTCATAGCGTGATGATATATAGCCTATAGCACTCCACAAATAAAGGGCTATTCAACACAAAAATATTTTTTCTATTCGAACCGGTAGTTCCTGAGATTAGCTACCACTGCTCCGCTCCCATTGGGTATAGCGTGATGATATATAGCCTATAGCACTCCATGACCAAAGGGCTATTTAACACAAAAAAAAATTTTCAATTTGAACCGGTAGTTCCTGAGATTAGCTATTACTGCTCCGCTCCCATTGGGTATAGCGTGATGATATATAGCCTATAGCACTCCACGACCAAAGGGCTATCCAACACAAAAATAATTTTTCAATTTGAACCGGTAGTTCCTGAGATTAGCTATTACTGCTCCGCTCCCATTGGGTATAGCGTGATGATATATAGCCTATAGCACTCCACGACTAAAGGGCTATCCAACACAAAAAGAATTTTTCAATTTGAACCGGTAGTTCCTGAAATTAGCTATTACTGCTCCGCTCCCTTTGGGTATAGCGTGATGATATATAGCCTATAGCACTCCACGAACATAGGGCTATCCAACGCAAAAAGAATTTTTCAGTTTGGACCGGTAGTTCCTGAGATTAGCGCGTTCAAACAAACAAACAAACAAACTCTTCAGCTTTATATAATAGTATAGATTGAAAATTTGCCTGACAATGTGACAAGAAATTATTATTAAGATAGATATTAATATGCTACGAATCTTCTATATTGCACAGAGCATATTATTAGACTTTAGAAAAACACAAAATTATGTACTATACATATAAAAATGACAACTCCCTAGTTACCTGTTTAACAGTGTTGCCAGTAGACATGATAGGGTACATGAGCAGGACCTGCCTGCGGGATATGTCCTCTGGAAACTTTGCATACACCACATGAGCCTCATGGGTGTCCGTGTCACTTTCAACTAGGATCTTACCAATGCGTATAGACCGACAGCAATCTCGGAGGCCCTGCAAGAGATTAATAGGGGTTTTTGAGTGGTTTATGTATCTTTTTGTAAATTCAGTTTACCCAAATAATAAATTAAAAAGGAAGGCTATTTTTAACTGTAATATAGAATTTTTAATTTAGTGTTCCAATTAAATTTCTTACAACTTCAGTAAAATCCGTTTTAAAATAATTACACAAGAATCAGTATTACAATACAATACTTTAAGTATATGTTTAACTTAATTCATATTTTCATCATCATTGGCCACATGAAGTCCATTTCTAAATTTATAATTTAAAAGAAAGTTTTTATACCAAAAGAATGTAGTTACCACTGTATATTCCTGACACCAACCTGTTCCATAGCCTCTCCGGACCTAACAATGGACACTCCACAATTCCCAGCACCATACTTAAGTCCCTTGTACAACGCTCCAGTAGGAGTCACTACCTGACACTCAGTGTATGGCAGTTTGTTAAGACTCTCCTCAATGACTAGACGGATTAACCTATCTGCATAGAACTTGAAGTCGCTGCGTGATGTGTTTCTGTAAATTTTTAATTTAAATTGAATACTTCACAATAAGTACTTTGTTTTTTGATTTTGATTGAAAAAATAAATTAAATGACAAATTCTTTTATAATACTGTGTATTTATATATTTTTGATTTTCCTTTTAATATCTTAAAATATTATGTGGTATGTAATTAGTTACATGAATATTATTATCAGTTGATTTGTGTACATGCTCAGTTTGTGAATATCCTCATATGCTGCAATGCTCAATTTTTGTATTAATTCATTAAATTGAAAGCTTGTAATTACCAAATTCATTTTACCCTTTAATGGGACTCACTTTGTTAATCTGTAAGCTTTCTTTGAATAAAGAAAAATATATATATAGAGTATATATATTTTTCACCATATCAGTGGCTATCATACATTGGACTTAGAAAAAGATAATGTTTTTTTTAATGTGTTTTTATAAGACTATTTCTTTATATCACTACTTCTACTTTATAAAATTAAATATTACACCAAAATAACTTAGTCAGAATGATAAATCATGATCAATGATAAGATTGAAGCAGAAACAAGTAAACTAAAGATAAATATCATAACAATTGTAAGCTTAAATCTCTATCAAGCTATTCTGTTAAAGTCTGCAGATGTTACTAATTGCTTTTTCGAAGATTTAACTGTCGACCATATGATTTTGACATAATTTATTATTAGAACTATATAAATTCACAACGAAATACTAAGAAACACGGCAAATTTTTGTAACCTAGCTTTTACTTATCGTTTACCTTGACAAGGTCAACTAAATAAAAGGATTTTTATTATTAAATATTTAATAAGCACAAGGTATTTGTAACCTCACTTACTTGTCTCGTAGAATGCTTTGCAGTTCTTTTATGTTATCGTTAGAAGGCAAAAGCGTCAGACTGTCGCCAAACTGTTCCTTCACGTCATTAGCGTCCCATTGCCTAATATCATTATCAATAATATCCATTGTTATTGCAAAACAAAGTAATCTACAGCTGTAAAATATAGGTAACTTTTGCAAATGAAAAATGTCAATGTCAAAGACAATTCTACAGCCACGTTCCGTTACCAACAGTAGTTGTCAAGTTTCGTATCATGAAACATGTAAACTAATTATTATAATAATATTATTACTAGTTACTATCTATTATATCGTCAATACGCGTTGATCATATTATAATACATAATGATTTGGTAAGTACCATTTCACAAAAAGAAAAAAATATGTTGTGCTTTCACGCTATAATCGCTAGATGTCGCTGATCTGAGGCGTGTGATTTTTCAGTTGATATTTCGCAAGAGCGAAACTATGAATATAGGCATACTACCCATAAGATCCAGATGATCGTTTAGAACATGTATAATACATTACATACACCAAGAGTAGAATGTGATAACAAGCATATTATTTTGCTTTTGGATCGCATAGTTTGGATTCGGAATTAGTTCAAGGAAATATCTTTCTTACTTGTATTTGAAATACTTTTAAATCACATCCCCCTCGATAGAATAATGACCCGAAGCTATCTTAGTAGCAAAGATCAGAAATACATTTTGGATTATGTATCTTGTTTTGCTTGACTAATAGATATTTGGATAAAATATGTAATCCAACATTACATACACAATATTTGTTATTAAACACATTCACTACCTACGTAGATAATTGTATAAGGGTGTAAAGATCGACATGAGATGACCCAAACAAGCTTCATATAATAAATAAAACAAACAAATTGATTACGCATTAACGCTTTATTTGCCCAGAAAATACAAATTAATTATTGCAAGAATAATTTCCACTTTAAACATTGTAAGTCAATCACAATGCTCTGTCGCTATATTTAAGTATTTCTTTGATCTGCACAATGTAACCACAAAACATCGTTCACAAAAATATATTTATTCAAAATATTCTATTGAATTTATGGAACTGTAACCCGCTAAATCACTCTACCGAGTACGATGTACTACAATAGTATGTAAATGCATGAAAAGATAAAAAAAATTATAAATGCGAGACGTTTGTACCATGATTCAATAGAGATGGTTCCGAGGAAAAACGATAACTATAATGTAACTTTACCGCGTTGGTACATAATATAAATAAGCAATAAACATACAAAAGAAATATTTAACAATAACAAACTTCTGGATTCTTACAGAACACAGAATGCGACTCAAGAGCGATGCTCCTGTACAAAATAAATAATTATGATTAATATCTTCGAAAACGCAATGGTATAGTCGTATAGTGCAACATAATTAAAAGTAGCGAATTTTCCAAATATTTTAAATTGGCGATAAAAAAAACGTGAGAACTGTGAATATGGGAAAAGTCATAAAAATCTTCGATGTGTACTTTTAATCAGGTGTAGACCACGGCTTGCGACTGTCGCTATCGATTAATCGACAATGATTATCGATATCGATAAAAGCATGTGCGCAAAGCCACGATTGTACATTTACATCGGCATTGTAATTTTCACTAAGTACCTATGTATATCCCGATACCCATGACTATATCTAGAATTCTAGTGTCCGTCACCACCCCGGTTGGACATAGTGATGACAATAAATATCGAACATCTACCGTTGTGTGATCAATATTAAAAACAACACAGTACAACAGTCTATTTGCCGAAGACTCAAGGAAATCAATCGATTTTCTAATGAATTGACTTGGATCGAAAGAACTAAGCTTATCGAAGTCGATAAAGTGTTATCGATAATTTAAGACTCATTGTACATTCACTATTGTTGAAAGTATTCAACTGTGTAAATTTTTACTTTCGACCGACTTTGATAAAGCCAATTTATCGATCCTTGTTAAAATCTATACTAGTATGCACACTGGTAATATTACAATTTCAATTTATTTACCATTTTAGCGGACAGTGGGCTTCGTTATTATTCTAACCTTTAAGGAATAAGACTTTCTAGATGTTAGCATTTATTCGTATTGCCCAAAGCGTTTTTAAATGGCTACAACGAATTTTCACTATTATTAAAAATCACAAATAGTGACTTAAGCCCTTTTGGCGCAAATACAAAATTTATAAGAGGGCAACCACAAATTATTTTACAAAAAAACAGTTGACAGGCCACTGGCTGTAACAGTAGACATTATTTGAAAAATATTTAATGGCGACAGTTTTACATATTTGTTATTCAGATAGTTTTACACTCCTGAAATATTTTGTACAAAATTATCAATACCTTCATCACAATGAATTATTTACTCAACTTTATTCTCATGCATTATCTGACATGACAATACAAAGGGTCTGCTGTCAGCCAGTTATCGAGTATAAAATGCGGCCGCCCCCGAACAATCAGTCGTTGTAACGGCTACAAAGACACCTTAAATAATTTGTACGCACCCGTCTTAAGCGCCAATTGAACTATTCTAATTAAATCTAAAACATCGACCGTTTACATAAAGTATTACGATCGAATTTCGCTTACACGTGCTTCAGGCCGTCTATCGAGTATGTAAACTATACTCTATGATCTATTGACTATGGTCCAGCGGACACAAAACATGTCACATATCTGTACAAGCCTTTACGCACACTCATATTTGAACTTTTATTCCTTATGCCCTTCGTAACAGGCTGGCCGTTATAAAAGATCACGTGTTGATAACAATCAAATATGGGTAAATTCATACGAGATTAAAAAACGTTTTAAATAGTCTTGTCACGCTTGTGGTGTATTTTTCTACTGATGTATTCATGTTTAATTATTATCAACACATCTTGTTAAACTAATGTATGGTACGCTAATTTGAACGCACGATTTTGACGTTATTTTTGTAATATTCAAACAGGCCCAGCTGTCTTACCACGTAACTTACTATTCTAAATTTTTGCGACATTTTCTTACATGGTTCTCTTTTTTTTCAATTCTTTAGGGTTGAGAAGGCATTTTGGAAAATTAAATATATGAAACAGCGTATCACGGATTCTGTTGTTCGCCATTTCCCTACAAATTTCTGGAATGTTTTTAATTTCAAAAAATCTCGTAATTCATTTTGTAATATAAGTGTCACCATATTCGATTACAAAACGCGAAGTTCTTGTACCGATCATAGACAAGACATTGTTTTTTAACTTGACACACGAATTATCCGTATTTGGAATTCATGTACATGGCAACTCATCGCCTGATCCGTCATACGATGTCATCAACCGAACCCTATGTGTAGGGCGTGTGGAAAATAAAATCTTGTTAATTTCATTGAGTTCGCTTATCCCACTACAAAGGAATTACACAACACTTTCTGCACTTGTTTGACAAGCGTATCAAAGTTATTTTATTCCTTAAACCGCAACAGCTATAGCGCATTCACAACACTTGTACTAGACGTGTAATCAAACCAAACTTAATGCGTTTGATTTAATTTATTTATTCAATTTAATTCCGTAATTTTTAATGTAATTCTGTAACAGCCATACTTACAGTGTTAAAGAAATAATTAACAAGGTCTAAGGTCTATAGGAATTATTTTAAAAGATCTAAATTAATTTACATTTCCGGTACAATTACTGTGATTACGCGTTTCGAAAGTACACACCTGTGTCACCATTTAATGCTTTGATATATTGTAATCAGTTTATAAAATATCCATTCTCGCTCTTGGTACATGGAAAGCTGGCAAAATATGGGAGTGATATCTCTACCTACCTCTGAAATAGGAAAGCGTGTTGCTGTCATATCGCCTTACAATCATAAAATAGTACATTTCGAAGCAATACCTTAATATTTAATGCAGTTTAAAATTGTTAACCAGTACAATGCAATATTTCTTGCAGACGTAGTTTTTACCTTCAGAAAAAGGACTCATAATTCAATTAGTAGTTTCCCATAAAACTGCCAATTTTTGTACTCTGGCAACACAGGTGAGTATTTACGTCACGTTGCGAACCAGCGTTAGGTTATAGCTACCTACCCCGTTACGAATAAATTATCATTAAAAAAAATCACTCGCACATTCATATTAAGTAATAAATACGATAACAACAAATTGGTATAACGCTTTTATACAGGTCAATGCATAGAAAATAATTTAGGAAGGCGTGAACGTTTATTGCAATCTCAAATATGTGACGAAGTAATGTCCGTTACTTATACGGGCCTCTATTGATAAAAAAAAATGACACTTCAAGTCATTGAGGCGTACACCGATTTAACATTCAAAAATGTTATTACAATATAAAAGAATCTTGCTAATTTAAGATTTTACAATTAACTGTCATTAGCTTCTTGTACTAACAGTTAAAATGTAAGAAACGTCTCTTTGCGCTCCTTATGTTACATTTATACATATTTTGAACTTTATTCACTTACGTTATGGTACCATACACGATCAGTAGATGTTCATATCACAATTCATACTTACTACAGTAGACATGCTCAGTATCTGTCCACGCAAAACACTATAAAATTGATTGAGCGTCTACGGTCTGTCTATTATTCTAAATTGAATTTTCTATGATGATTTATGATTTGACCCATCTTCCATCGGAATGTTTGTCGGCAAACTTGACAGCTACATGACATTACGCGTGTCACAGGAATATAACCTCATTATTAACCACATAATAAGGTTATTTTTCCGTGACACGCGTAATGTCATGTAACTGTCAAGTTTGCCGACAAACATTCCGCTGGTAAATGGGTTGAAGTAAATAAACATGTACCCATATTTGTATTTTCTCAGCTGACAACACCTTTTATAAGGCATTTTCCAATTAACGACAATAGATGTCGCTAATAGTAAACTATCTTATTTATAATCCAAACGAACACTGAACCCATCCTAAATATTTCCACAAAACCCATATAAAAGCACAGTAACACCAGGACAGCGTCGCCACTTGCTAAAGCGTTAAATGAAAGCCGAAGGCACCGGCGCGCGAACCAAATAGCTTGGAATGTGATACGTGAACGACGCTCTTTGGGCCAATTTGGGGCGATTGGGACCGGCTGGGACTTCCCTTTAGACTTTTATGGCCCATGTGTGTCAAACTAGAGTCAAGTAAACTAGGATTAGAGTCGAGTATCTAATAATTTTTCTTTATCACAGCTGTAATAATTTAATGAGTTGCAGATTGTGAATATTTTATTTTTAATTTGACAATGAATTCTCATTGTATATTAATGGATTTTTCGATTTGATGTTGATGCTGACTTTCTATGAAATATTAATTCTCGTGATATTTATGAAAGATATATATATATATATATAGGTAAATGAGAAACCCACTTCCTAATTAACAATAAATTCTATTGAAAATACTGAAAATCCACATGTCCCTTTCATTCCAATACGAAATGAGCGAGCAAGAATCACACACATCTCGAAAGTTTACTCAACTTGCGTTCCAGTTTGAGTCACATGGGTCTAAGATTTAAACAGATTTCATTGATTTTTTTGAGGCACGCGTGACACGTTTGCGTATTTTTTCTTAAAAGAATGGTGTGCAAAGATATTATCTATTACAACTATTGGTATCAGCGCCATCTGTTTGACTAACTGTTAACTATTATACCTTGCCGCCCTAGAGACGTAGATAATGTACTGAGCATGAACATCACACAGTTAACTTAGTAGAAAGAGACAACCGTCTCTTTCAGTAAATGTCACTTTAATTACTATGTAACGTCGTATCGGCCGCACGTTCGTTTTATCTCTTTCAAACTTTTGACAATATTCATCAACGGCTTGTTATGAAGGCACAGTTTACTTTCTAAGTCAGTGGGCATAAGCTACAAAATATATTGTTTCTTTCAAGCAGTCAGCAAGAAAAAGTGAAGGTATAATGATTACTATCGCCTTAAAAACTCATAAATAATTCGGTATGACATATTCAAAACGTCTTTGAATAGTATAAAATCAAAACACCTGTATGTATTTAAATAATCTGGGTTTTACAATAGAATGTAAATATTACTGATACAATAATAAAACCAGTTTGTTATAAATTATTTCTACACAATTATTAACGCTTGCTAGAAAATTGACATTTAGCTATAATATTTACTTTCAATATATATTTTAAACTGTCATGCTAGGCTCTATTATTGATCAAAATAACTATGCTCTTTAATCATTTGGCGTAAGAATATAAGGCTATTATTTATAGCAAACAGACAGTCAAACAGACTGACATGGCGTCACAATACGTCACAAGGAAGACGTCGGCGTGTCGGACCCCAATCGGCACAAAAACTACATAACAGCCGTAACCTGTACATACAACTAGCGATCACACAAGGACTAGTGCGCGGCGATGCCGTTCCTCTGTCTCGGGTACCCGTTATAATTAATCTTGTTCTCGGGCAGGTCTGAGTCAATTGACGGCTCCACTTTCGCCTTCTTGCCCTTTTTGGGCGACAAATACGCTTTGTAGAAGAACTGGGCGAATAGTACGAAATAGGAGAAGTACATGGCCATCGAGAGTTTGATGTTGATCTGACTGATGTGGCAACTATGCGGCGAACCGTTCGCCATGTAGTTGTGCGCCCATATGTTGATCGCGCAGCCGACGATCATCTGCGACAGCTGGAGGAAGGTGATGGTCATGGCGAGCATTCGCGGCGGGTACCTGCCCATGCTCACCAGCGCGTAGTACGAGTACATCACACTGTAAGAAATAAAAGTTGCAATTAATGTCGGTTGCGATTAGTCGTAGTTGGGACGGCATTTTTTGGTCAAATTTTGTAAAATAAGGCCTTTTTTGCTCGCGTCCGGCGACTAGGGACCTACTCGGGCGGCAAAAAATCCATAAAAAATATTCATATTTAATGAATAGTATAATTCATTGCTTAAGTAAAAGAACAAATAACTCATCTGCGTAGTACAAACGTAACTGCCGGATAATTGTGATAAACGTCGAAGCAATTCAGAATAAACTTAGCCACTAATTGCCGTATATCAACTAGCTAAATTCAACGAGAGATTAAATAGTTCGTTTATTAAACGCCCACAGTGGCTCTAATAGCACGATACTGCGTATACACTGACAATGCACAGCGCTAGTTTCATATATCAGTGAAGCTAGCGCTGTGCATTTATTTTATGCGAGCAAAGTAATTCCATTGCACTTGATGGTAAGCGAAGTGGGGTTCAGATAGAATGTCTACTAAGGGCAGGTGATATTTTTCCGTTAGGTTGCGCCGACGAATGCGCCGAAAAATGTTCAAACATAAGAAATCATGAAGCTAATAACTTATAGTGTATTTCACTCTCTTTTAAACTTAAAAAGACTATCTTGATAGTTATTTTGCGCAATATGTAATAAATTTTATAGCTTCCATGCCCATAAACAGCAATATTAAACAAGCCTTTATTTTAACAGATAATTAAAACCTGTAATAAATATCTTATCGCAAATACCTAGGGTCGCACATCCGATGCTAACAATATCGCAATAGTTACCAAATTCAGTATTTAATTTTAAGTCTTTATCTATTATTATTTAGACTTGGGTTTTTGAATTGTCAAAAAGTATAAATTATAAATGATCATGTATTACATAGCGTATTTACTAAAATACACTAAGTAATACATGATAATTTATATTGTAAAGATCTAAAATTTGAGCGTAGGCTGTAAAATCTGGAACTTCTAAAATATTCAAAAAAAATAATAATCTGTGATTGATGGCTTCTTGTCCCTGATATACGCTATACAATATTTGTAATATTAAAAATCCACGTTTACAATTTTGACCGAGTATTTTAAATAAGGACTAAAGGATCATTTAAAATTTGAATTTAATTTCTGATATTGATGTTGTTCCCATATCGACATTTTTCATCGCCATATTGAGAAATATAAAAATATTACTTTATGACCAATAACTTCATATTTAAGTAATTACATGTCATTTTTTATAAAACTTAAAAGAATATTGTGTTGTACAAGAATTTAAGGTACGATTCCAATTTGACTCTTAGCGACAATTACTAAAAACGAACCGCAGCATGAATCGCACATAATTTTCGTTTGCCGGAAAACTATCTAGGTGGTACCGTAGTTTTGTCTATTTGAAACAAACGTCAATTCACGCTGCTGTGTTTCTGTTTAACAATATTTTGCTAGAGTTATAATTACCTATGGGATGTCCCAGGGTAACGAGAGTAGGCCAAAACACGCAGTTTGCAACTAAAATTTTGGATAAAAATGCTATTGTTTACCAAGTGTTAGCGCTGACCATTACATTTAAAAGTTGTTCATTACTCATTGCATTTAATAAAACTATACAACTAGTAGTTTTGTTGGAATGTTACCTTAACGTAACAACTGTCTGCAGTAACTTGATGATCAAGCTTTTACATTCATAGCTACAATCTTCTTTGGAACGGCGTGTCAGACGCCATCACTTGTAGACAACCAGACGTAAAAACCTCGCAAACGAATTGCATAAGCGGATCTCATATTTTGGCACAATCATTTTTATCATTTTTATCATTGTTATCAATTTGTTACGTAACAACAAAAAACATACGAGTTCGATGGATTGGCGGATTTATTTTGCAAATTCGTTTGTAATTAAAATAACCATGTATATTTTTTATGTTAGATGACGTTCGTAATTGAAATAACCACATTTTTTCTATAGTCGACAAAGGAATTCAATTATTGTACTGCGCATAGGCAAAACACAGTCGCTTAGAACTTTACACTACAAAGTATTGCAAAACCATTGAATCCTTCACCCTGACATATTAAATTTAAGCACGTACCTACAAAGATCAGTACATGTTATTTATTATACAAGAAAAAAAAATTAGAACAGGATTATAAAGACAGCTACTTACTACCCGGATACTAATACGATAAGAATACGATAAAACGCTGCATAATGCTACAAAGACATTGTATACTACAATTATTAATATTCTACTTTTCTAGTTTCGTAATAATTATTTAATGTAGTTTAGAACGCGACCGTGTAGGGCTTGGGCCGGCGACGGACCGAGCATGTCAGTGAAAAAATAATTGAAATGTAAATTTGTGATTAACACTTTCTAAGCTCGTACACCATCACCATCATCATCATTATCATCATCATCATCATAACCACCATCATCATCAGCCACATAAAGTCCACTGCTGCACATAGGCCTCCCCCAAAGATAGCTAATACGTGGCAGCTTACAAAAGCTTATCTCTGTCAGTATGGCGGGACTAATCTCTGAAGTAGTAGAATCAATTTTGATAGCTCTTATGAAGGTTGCACACCACGGACTAAGTTAATTTAATTTAACTCGTATGGCTGAGGAAATAATAAAGTTAATAGCTTAGTTTGATAGTTTGCTGTCTGCACACTAATATGAAATTATATTTCAGTTTCTCAGCTATGCGACCTAAGCTTAACTAACTTAGCTTTTGGTCTGCAACCGGCTTTACAATGGCAAATAGAGGAACTTTCGGTCAGTTATGTATGCATTAAAAATTTAAGTTATGCGAACTGGGACTTCTTAGTGTTATATAAACGCGATCACACATTCGTCGTAGTAGATAAACGTCTGGCAGCATGTCAGTATCTGTCAACACAAAAAACTGCCTTACCGCACGGTCCCTGCATGTGTTTGACACAGCCTTTATAACCCGTGTTGGTAACGTGTATCTTTGTAGAGATAGACATACGTATAGAATAATAGAATCGACACGTGTTAGTCTTAGATCTGTATCGTGTGATTTACATTCGGAGTGACTCACGAGTTTATAATTCTTGAGTCAGATATTTTGTGACTATGACCACATTTTTATTATTATTTTGAATGACGAGATTGCGTTAGCTTGATGGTAAACAATACAACCGCTCATAAACTGTAAAAATACCATCCAACACATTGAATAGGTATTGTTTGGTGTTCCACTGCGCTCGCCATTCTGAGACATGAGTTGTTAATGTCTTATTATGTCCAGTAGTTACACTGGCTACAATGTCCTTGTCACTGTTATGTTCCAAACCGAAACACAACAGTGACTATACACTGCTGCTTAGCGGCAGAAATAGACATTGCGGTGGTACCTATCCAGGGGGACTCTCACATATGAGAGATCTACCACCGTATCTGTATTTCTGATGCGTTTCTTGAGAACATCGTGTACAATTGTAATATTATTAATACAATTCGAATGCGGAACTATCTCTACCTCTGTCGAAGTGCTAAAAATATTAAAATAGCTGTAATGACCTTTTTGCTGCAGTCGGACTGTCGGCGCGGCTGAAATGCGCCCAGATCGTATCATTTAGTTCAGTTACATGTTATATTAATACAGTTATGAGCGACGAGTGAAAGGTTTTGTCTGGCGCGGCGAACAAGTCTTATTATAAACTAGTTATTATTGAGAGGTAATATTAGGTATATCTATATATGTATATGTATTGCAATCATTGTCTAAGGAAGCGTGGAACGCATTGTGGAGATGAAGGTTTGCGAGTTCAAATTTTTTATTCCCAGCCCTCAAGGATCGAAACTCTGACGTTCGAAATTACTTGTATAGTACATAATTGATTTATTTAAAACTTTATTACACACCGTAAATATTAAAGAAAAAATAAATGTATAAACACATTATGGTGGTAATAGTTTAAACGCGGTGACTAATAGCGGTCTCATCGCTCGAGGCGAGCTCTATCAACTGTCTCTGATCTCTGTCTCTAAACACCATGGGATAACATGTTGAATAGCAACAACCATAATTTAATAACATATCAGAATTGATTGACATCAGTTAATAAGTATAAAGAGCATTCGATGAACTTCGCTTCCTCATAGCTCCCGAAGGAACCGTTAGGAACACACGCATTACCTTGATTACTGTATTATTGACGTAACTTCTATATAAGAGCTCACGAACGGACGCCGGCGCGTAAAGTAGGAACGATATTATTTCATCAACATCATTGTTTATACATTTTTGAGCGAGATGAAATCATCACTTAGTAATGTTGTGGTACTATTGTTGCAATTGGAGATGGTTTGTTAGGCGGCAACGCACATGAACCGCTTTGGTTAAGTCAACCAAAGCGATCATCTCTTCTAACTAGGCACTTGCCAATTCAAATTGGAGCCATACCTAATGTGACGTAAATGGTCACTATGGGATTAAGGTCTTATGGATATTACCGTCCATTTCTGGGGTTGCAAAATATACAGTGTAAAAGCTCCTAACAGCACGCTCGCGTGGCCTTTCAATTGACTGTATTGCTTACTTCTTACTATAGGTAGAGGATATCGTGGTGGAATTCTTTATACTGCCCCAATACACTGGGCGAGGACTGTAGTAAATGGAACTACTTAATGAAAAATTTATGCCCTTCTAAAAAAATATATCTACTTAATGTAGTTTATTTATCCGTTAAAGTACATACTCTTTTGTTTAAACATTTAAACAAGTAAGATTCTCGTGTTACAGGCAATTGTGGTGTAACTTTAGTTTTATTTCTAGAGTCTATTTAAATAACTTGCTACGATAAGCCACTTATGTAAAACGCCGTATACAAGCAATAATACATTTTAACACCTTCGCAATCCGGTTTACGATACACCTCCATTTTTATTTTTATCATATTTTAGTTTAAATGTATATTGTATTAGGTTAAAAGCGCTATCAAACAGCCACTGTAGTCGAATTAGTCCATTGAAATGTTACATTTTTTAGGCCTTACCTTGCGTTTTTTAGAGGACGCAATTTTATTTTTTAGAAGTGTAGGGGGGGTCAGTGTTAAGCTAAAACCAAGTTTGTGGGGTCGCCACCCTTGTCCCACGGCCGCCATCTTGGTTTGAAATGGTTTTACGATGTATCACTTAAACTATTTATCTGACAAAAAATTATAAACATTTTTGTTGCAAATTAAATTCTCTACAACTTTGGTCTAGTAACTTTTGTCGTAGAACTATAAATAAAAAAGTTATAAGCGAAAATGTTAAGAAATTCAATGTTAAGCAATATCCATTGCAACGTCATCAGAACGTGTGTTTATAAGGTTCATAATACGTACAACACAAACCCGCGGTTGTCGGCTTGTACGCGAATTACTTGGATCCTGAATCGCTTTGGGACAGATGAAGCAATTGCTTAACATTTTTGCTTATAACTTTTTATTTATAGTTCTACGACAAAAGTTACTGCACCAAAGTTGTAGAGAATTTAATTTGCAACAAAAATGTTTATATTTTTGTTAGATAAATAGTTTAAGAGATACATCGTAAAACCATTTCAACCCAAGATGGCGGCCGTGGGACAAGGGTGGCGACCCCACAAACTTGGCTGTAGCTTTACACTGACCCCCCCTACACTTCTAAAAAATAAAATTGCGTCCTCTAAAAAACGCAACCCCAAATGTAACTTTTCAATGGACTAAATGTCATTCGTATATTCGTCCCTATTACCCTACCACCTAGAATATAGATATAGATATAAATAAAAGAATAGAGAATATAGATATACATAAAAGTACTAATTCACTAACGTAAATCATGATTCAAAAGGCGTTCCAAATTCAAACGTTCAAAAATCGAACAAAGAACACTCACCTGTGCACACAATAGTTCATGACGACGAACCAACGCGCCGAGCTGGTGTACTCGGTGAACGAGAACCAAGTGTAAAGCAGCACGGTGATGTGGTGGTACCAGTGCAGGAAGATCAATGGCTTCTTGCGCAGTACTATGAACACCGTGTCGCCCAGCTCGGGCAGTTTGGACAGCACGAACATCCATGTCCAGAAACCGGACACTTTGTCCTGCTCGATAAAACTGTGAATAATAATAAAAAAATGCAAATAAGAATAATGCTTTTTTTTATTTAATTGTAAAAATGTATATGTTCATGATAACCAAAAGAAAATTAAAAAAGTTTCTCTCCGGCGGGGAATCGAACCCCGGTCTCCCGCGTGACAGGCGGGGATACTGACCACTATACATTATACTTATTGAACAATTCTTGTCGTCATTAAACGATACAACATGTAGACAAATTTAAAGTAAATATAGTAGAAGAAACGTTAAATTTTAAGTAACATTCCATTAATTTTATTACAAAGTACGTACATTAATATAACACGAGTATACTCGTATGTCAATATTAGCATAGTTGATTTAATTATATGTCATCAACGACGCGTTTCCCATTATATTAATGGACATATTAAATTAAATGGATAAAATCATAACAGGAAGTGATTAATAAAAAAAAAATGACACTGATGTACTACAGTTAATTTAAACAACATTCGTACGAAACTCTACATTCACCTGACTACCATTTAGAAAAGAGATAGGTTAAGATTCGAAAATGGCAGTTTCCTCATACAAAAAATCGATATATTCCTAAATGAAATTTTAAATCGATTGCGCCTCACTTTATCTTAATATTTTACTAATCTTTAAAAAATCTATATATGCTTTAATGAATATAGACTTGTAGACTACCTTTGGTAGTAATTGCCAAGCTTTCCCTAAAGAAAACGCTCATAACTTTATAATTCAAATGAACGAATGATACAATGTCTGCGGAATCATCGTAGAGTTATGTGGGCTACACAACCCACTGGTGTCTCGTACCCATCATCGCGCATGTCAAACGTTTTTGCAAAGACTACAATGCATCGCGTGCGTCGCGTAGGCGTATACATTAACCACGGCGTTTATCGTACAATGAAAAAAATATCGGAAACGGTTCGTACTGGACTGGATAGCAACAGACATGGTGATAAACCGACCGTAGTTGCTAGTTCCGAGGTCAGTAAGACAGCACACACGATACGACTGTCGTGTAGATCGTCCTGTCGGACAAACACCGTACGAAAGTTTCGCTTTGCGAAATATATCTACTAGATAAAATTAGCGATACCTTTAAAAAAGAGGAAACTAAACCTCGCAGGACACTTCAGTATTGTGGCCTTAGCTTAACCAGTTTACAAAACGCGGGCAATTACCTATAACATTGACACCAATTACATAATTTAATTTGATTCATAAACAACTTATTAATAATTTTTCATATATTTATTCAAGTAAATAAATAAAAAAAGATAGCAATGTCAGTCCTGTAATTTAAACTGTTATAATATATACCGCCCTTCATCTGGATATGTGCTTCCTCATTATATGAGAAGACACGTATGAGTCCACGGCACGGCGAAATTCTTGGCCATAGATCACAAGCTATTTTTTCTTTTAAATAAATAATGGACCTTAGTGCCAGATTACTTGCGTGAACTCATTTCAAAACTTATACTAAAATGTTTGTATCGTTTAGACACGAGAAACATGGCCGTGGTTCAAGCGGTACATCAAAATAACATCCATGTTACAATTCATCATCAATTTTATTATTTTCGCCAACAACAAACTTTAAACGAAATGTCATCACAGTCATTTATGACTGTCTCAGTACATTAAATTGTTACAAATGTTTACTATAAGTGCCCCATGCCACCCACCTTGAAACTTTGTCGGCTACTTTACGACATCCGTTAGAGGAAATACATGTGGCCCTATTCCTACGCCGTAATATCAACATTTATTTAGATAAAACAAATGAAGCAGCTCAAAATGTGTCCCAAACTAAGGCATGTCAAAATTATACAATATTGCGTATTTAGTTCAACAATGTATTAGGAACGGAGAATCTACCGCAGATAATCATGAAATAACACTCATCATAATCGTGATTTGGACGTTTTTTATCCGGCAAATGCACACTGAGGCTCTAATTTCTGGAAAGCTAACAAAAACCGGCGGACAAGAGCTGGTTATAACTAAAATGTGCGAATACTAACGATATTTAATTATAGGCTTATTTTACTTCATATTTTTATATGCACCCGCACGTTTTGTCACGCGCATTATTTTCACTTTTTCAGTGGACAATAAAAAAACATTCACATATGACGCCTTATCGCCGTAAGGATAGACAGGGTGCAACCAGGGAGCCTACCTACTGTTTTTTATTTGTACCGTCCATGACATGATAGAAGCTGGGACTATCGCCTTATCGGTCATAAATTAAGATTCCGACCTGATATTAAACAGAAAAATCCAATATGAACCATTCTCGGAAATTTTTATATATAAAAGAACACAGAGCCGACTGCATCGCGTTTATCGTGCCTTTTAACGCGTTTGAAGATCATCGTCGGCTCAATTAAGATTAGAGTCAAAGTCAAGGTGTACACGTTACCCGAGCGATTAGTCAATCTGCACTAATCGAGGCAAATGGAAAACACGTGGGCTGAAACAGCCGCTCAACCGCTTGTACAATTAATGGGGATAAATTAATTGTTATTTTGTGTTATTAACCCGTCATGACTTGTCAAACAGCTACGCGTGTGACGGAAAAATAACCTTATTATGTAGTATATAAGGTTATAATCCCGTGACACACGCAAATGTCATGTAGCTGTCTTGGCTCGCCGGCGAGCCACGAGAGACCAAGAGTTAATCTATTAAGTATGCAAACGGTATATTTATAACAATGTATGTTTAATTTGTGATAGTAATTTTATTTATTGCATGTTATGGCATGATTTGCAACTAGATAAAATCTCAGAAAGTAGTGCCCTAGTACATTTTATACGTGGATGGTTCATAGAGTTATATTCTTTAGTATTACAAAACTAAATGGACAGAAGTGCTTGTAAAAGAGTATAAACATATAACCACATGCTGTTACCGGTTAATATCTTTAACAACAGCATATCAGGGCCCTTATTTATATGACAGTGTAAACATGGCCGTATTATTTTCGTGGATTTTGTGTGGAATGGTATTCTATATTGCAATTGCTATTGTTTGAAACGCGACGCGATGCGTTACGTGCTTCTTACGCACTGAAATAATAAAATGACGCATAGAGAATAATACCCCAATAATTAATTATCAACCTATCACATAAATAGACTTAATTATATTGAATATCGGCATGACATGTATCCAAAATATAATAAATCGTCGCGCTAAGATTTTTTTCATTCTAGTTATATTTATGTACGTAAAATAATTATAAATTAACAATGTGGTTCACATCGGATCGAGGTCGGTATGGATGTTGAGGCCTTTATTTTGACAGTTCATTTATCTTAAAGCAATAATAATTATGTAATAATACCAATTATACTCGTCCTTACTTGTAAACAATATTGAGTAAATTATGCCCAATGCCTAATGTTGCGTTTACGCAGCGCACGCAACGGAAGCTCTCAAAAACAATATTTATCCCCGTTTTTGCAACATTTTGTATTGATGCTAAGCTTCTATAGTCATAGCGTGATTTTATATAGGCTCTCTCGATAAATGGGCTATCTAACACTAAAGAATTTTCAATTCGAACCAGTAGTTCTTGAGATTAGCACTTTCGAACAAACTTTTCAGCTCAATATGATATAGATAGATTAAATATACGTAGAACACCACAATGATAATAAAACTTCATGAATATATATTTAACACATACGAATGAAGTTTTTCTTTAAACCTTGATAAAATTTCGCGTACGTCAAACAGCATGAGAAAACAAGCAAAAAGCTGTATTTTCGACGACGATGTGATTTAGTAGTCAAATGTTAAAGTACAATGACGTCAATACACAAGTGTACATATTATGAATATTAATAACATTCTAAATAACATATTGGAATTAAATAACACGCGGTTAATCGTTTAGTCCGAACTGTTACGTCAATTATCAAGCTGCGTTGGTATTTCAACTGGATTTCATTCATTCTATTTCACGATTTGTATGACGGCGGAAGCGTAATTTTATGATTTGTAAAACGAGTGAATCGTCAGTACTTGGAAATAGGTCACACTTTTTTCGTTTTTTTTTTTTTATTTAATTATGCCACGCTAGTAACTGTACTAAAACTGACTATATGAAATCCAATAAAAATAACGATCATCGAGATAATCTCGGCATTATTATGGCGGTCTACTACGTTACTTCCCCTTTGCTTAAAGGACTTTAATTGCGGGAGATTGAAGCACGTATAGAGGCACACTTTTCCAAATTTTACTAGTCCAGCAAAGGTAAAATATTTAACGTAAGCCCTGATTCGGAGACCTTACTACACCCTACAAAACAGACAGCAACCTAATACGTATGATAAACATACGCTTGATACGCAGTAGGTCAGCAGTGATTACCACGCAGCGCGCGATGGCGATCGGCGCGCGCGCATAATTTCCCAAATTACGTAACCGACCACTTTCTATTTCTAAGATTGTGTCGTTGGACTATGAGCCGGGGGTCTGATGTAATTTGACAGGTGAAAATACTTGACATAGTTTACACATGCATAGTCACGAACGGATGTTCCGTGACGTTTAGGCATCCCCAAATACACCTTAACTGACAGAAATAAGGTCCATACCTATTAATTACTATATTTATTTGACACTGACTCTACCTGTGTTGTATAGTAAAACGCTGTAAGATTTGAAGTAAAGCACTTTTACCCATCCTCTAAGCCTTTTGTTGCTTTCTAGTGTCCAAAAACAATAGCCGCGTCATCTCTTGTGCCCAACTTCAAAGCGGTAAGTTAGAACCGCTTTGTAAGCCGCTAAGATTCATGAAAATACACGAAAATATTTACTACGGTACTCTGACGCGAATTTGTAGACTTTATACAGCTTCAAAGTAATAAATCGCTGGCTCACTAGTACAAGGTACTATGTAATATTTGATGTGCAAATTTAATTATATATATCGCGTAATTCTAAGTATTTTTCAGTGGAAAATTATTAATTAATTTAATTATAATCCCAAAAGATAAGTGAAGGAGGAACCATGTATAATATAAATTATATAAGTCTGATCTAATTTTTTAAAATGCATTTTTTATATCTCATTTTTTCAACATAATAAAAATTTACATAGCACCTTGTAGTAATCCAGCGAAATGTCGGATAATGTAGATTTCCATGACATGGTGCTATCCTTAAATAATAATAATTACCTAGTAAGAAATAGCAGTTTATGACTTCTCTAGTCCTCACGATAACAATTAATTTTAGTAGACTGCCTAAATAATTCTATTCCAGTTTCACCGGACTCTACGGAATATATACATTAAAGTATGTAACGATTTTTAAAATGTGACTGACATTAATACAAAACTACACACTTTCTGAATGTTCCGATAACACAGACTCCATTCCTTGCAAATTGCAGAATAACAAACCTATAAGATATATTTAAATTTGTGTTTCCTAGTAAATATTAATTAATATAGGTAAATGTATCAAATCAGATCAGTTTAGGTTATTTTAAACACTATTTAAATACCGTACGCGTTTGATGTAATTTCAATCAATATTTTAATATCTTATCCATAGTGATAAACACCTTTTTAATTAACACTTATCGTGTCTTAATTGCCGATCGTTAATCTAATAGCTAATAAATTAGCATCTTAATCCCGTCTAAGTTCAATATTTAAGGTATATCTTAAGTAAGCGTATTCATTCGACATTTCATTCATTCGGGGTTACATCCAAAATATACATACATACATACATAACATCACGCATTTATCCCCGAAGGGGTATGCAGAGGCGCAACTAGGGCACCCACTTTTCGCCAAGTATGTTCCGTCCCATGATGTGATAGGGATCGAGCCTATCGCCATATCGGGCACAAATTCCAGACTCCGGGCTGATACTGAGCAGAAAAAACCCAAATATCACTTTGCCCGACCCGGGATTCGAACCCAGGACCTCAGAGCGCTATTGTACCATGCATGCAATACAACTACGCCACGAGGCAGTCAAAATACATCCAAAATATGTATTTTCATAAAGTATGTCGTATATAAGTATATCATAAATGTAGCTTTTATACATTATTTCATTATTGTCACTGTATCTCATTTCACAAAACTAATACTTATGTAACCAATAATTATTTGTATAATTAATGGTTAAACAAACTTACCTGTGTGACGTTTGACCATAATTATACGAAGCGTTGCATCCGAAGAGATTTATTAATTCACTATGTAGTCCACTTCTCAATGTACTGGGCATCAAGCACATTTTTAGAGTAAAAATCAATAAAAAAGGAACTCTGTTGACTCACGGAGCAAATTAGTACCATTTTCTGCCGTCGGCGCCTGCCAGCCGCACTCCCGCGCTGTCAGCTCATTTCTTTAGAGCTAAATTTCGCAATGATGCAAATAGGGAATAAATTTATAGTATGTAATTTTTTGGGAAGGGAGGGATGTAAATCTCTTCGGATGCAACGCTTCGTATAATTATGGTCAAACGTCACACAGGTAATTTTGTTTAACCATTAATTATACTACAGCGTTGCATCCTCGAGATTTATTAATTCACTATGTAGGATGTTCAGAGCAAATTGCGAAATTTATTTAAAGTTTAAATGATACAACAAACCAAAAAAGGATATATTTAAATTACACATAAAGAATAATCCTGAGTGAGATAATAGACCTGATTGTGATTGGAAGACAAATAGTAACAATATTAAATATTTTCATATACAGCTTCTGTAAAGGCGCTTTCATTATACTCAGCTAAAGGTCTATTGTAAAATTGAGTGAAAACTAAGCTATTTCCAGACCAACCGGCAAATTGTTCGATTAAATCTATTGACAAACCATTTCTACAAGCTGCCGAAGTAGACGCGTGGCGAGTACTATGTGCAGACTAGATATCCGTGTTAATGCCACTATCACGCATGATTTCTTTTATCCATCTGCTGATAGTGGAAGAACTGGCATTACGAAATGGTTTTTTAGTGGTTAAGAATAGTCGATCAGTATTATCTTCTGATCGCAATCTTACTGTAGCTTCGACATACGACAAGAGCGTCCTTGCAGGACATACTTCTATTTTATTTGGATAAAATGGTATCACTAAATTAGGCATAAGGCAATACGGAGCCGATGTTTTAATTATATCATTGATTATAATTTGAATAGAAGATTCACTAATTTTCACATTTGACATTCTAATAAGTGACAGTGTCTGGACTCGTTGTCCTGTTGACAATGCGAGTAGAACTGCTAGCCTTTTTGTAATTTATCCTAAAGGTAAATCTTCATTGGGAAATAGAATCAAAACGAAATCTAAAATAATATTGGTCGATTTCTGGCTCCACCCCGTTTGACTCCGCGTTGAGTCTGACGCGGTAGGGCTTTTCGGTTTCCCTCTTGATATTTAATGTTACTAGAAGTCGAAGCTTCGTTAGTTTTCTTGATTTGAAGACCTGACTTCTCAGCTGATTTAGAAGCTTTTATCTTTTCGGTAAGATTTTCTCCGAATAGCATGGAATCTCTTTGTACATCCTGTACAATATCAAGAAATTTTTTATCTAGTGAGTAAGTGATTAGTTTACGTCGATTTAGCGTATTTTCAAAGTGCAGATCCAGAAGGATTTGATTTGCTTCGGATAAACCCTTAATAATCTCAAGTTTATCCATATCTTTCTCGATTAAGAAGGCTATTAAGTTAGTCAAGGAGGCAATTCCTAGACCTAAATGGTTTTGAGCTTTTTCGAGCCGTTTATCACGGTTTTTTGTAGACTCAATTAGCACGACTGCTATTTCAAGATTTAGCTTAGGTGCTTTAACTAACTGAAAATTTTCCGGTACAAGGATTTTTTCCATAAGCCCTTTCTTCTGATCTTTATCCAGGCCCTCACACAATATACGACCCCAACGTTTAGAGATCTCTTCCTGAATCCCAGGTCCAAACACTTCTGGTTTTTTCTTAGATTCTCCTAGTATATCAAGTATATCTGTTGTTATAATAGTTGTAATTTGTGGATCCGATGTTGGGTCAGCAGCAGATGTGGATGGCGCCACGTCTTCTCCCATCGTAGAAGGTGCTGCATTATCATATTCCACCAAATTTACAGTGGATCTAATAGCTCGAGGGCTAGATGTAGTTGAATCGGATACATTGAATATTGGACCTGTTTCGCCATTGTATGGAGATCTAGGTTGTGCTACATTTCCCAGATCGGGTACGGATCTCGTGCTATGAGTACTATCTGTTGGACAAAATAATCATGATCGCATCACGATCTTATTCATATTATATTACTATAGGTGTGACTGTGATCGCGTCACAGTACTCAAACCTATTAAATACGACTACGGTCGCACCGTTGTACTTAAAGTGCCCGACTATGATCGCATCACAGTACTAAAGCACTATTGTAAAGTTTAAAGATATACTGGTACATACAGATTTTTATTTTTTACTTAATTAAGAGAATTAATTATTGCGGGTAATTGGAAAATAACAACTAGACTATGTTATTATAAAATTAATTAAATGAAACACACTTTGTAAATATACAAAAAATGTGGGTAGTTAACGGCTTATTAAAATTCACAACCTTATGAATATTATTTATATTTGAATATTTCACATATTAGATGAAATGTGATTTAAATAATGGGGAACACGGTGTGAAAGATAACATCCAATAACTAAGTACTCACTTGTTTTGTCACTGCTATCTGAACTATCATAACGTCGTAGCCGTTTTTCTAGTTTCCGAATCTTCTTCTTAATATATTCCGGTGAATCCTTACGTTTTCGTTTCCCCATTACACTTTTATAATTATTCAATTGCAAAATAGCATTCAAAAGTCTAAATTAAGTAAATAAATTATGTTTCGATGTTATGATGCCCGCACAAGAAAAGCGAATGAGCTGACAGCGCGGGAGTGCGGCTGGCAGGCGCCGACGGCAGAAAATGGTACTAATTTGCTCCGTGAGTCAACAGAGTTCCTTTTTTATTGATTTTTACTCTAAAAATGTGCTTGATGCCCAGTACATTGAGAAGTGGACTACATAGTGAATTAATAAATCTCGAGGATGCAACGCTGTAGTATAATTCGGGTCATCGACTCTTAATAAACGCATTTACAAAAACCTATTTAGTTTTTTCGTATTGTATAGCTACTACCCTATAGTATATTTAGAGTTTTTCTGACACGATTTTCCAAGGAATGGATCCCTAGAGGAGAATGACGGCGGGCGTCGACCGAATGTAAAAAAGTAAGGCAAATACTTCTGCAACACGCTTGGAAAAATTACGTAGCCTTGGAGCGCGGTAAGGGCTGAGAAACATAGTCTGTATTATCTATATATATACCTTGGTCACGCCATCACGCGTAAACGGCTGGACCGATTTTAATTTTTTTTTTTGTTGTGTTTGTAATTGTCAGAAGAAGGATCTTATGAAAGAAAAAAATAGGAAAGTTGAGCGGAACGTTAGAAAATTCAAGAAAAGTTATTTCAGCGATTGCCAGAATGCGCGCTGCAAATTCATAGTTAAGACGGGACGTCTGTTGGGTCAACTAGTATGTAATATATACTCGATATACACAAAAAAACATCACGCCTACATTCCCGAAGGTATAATCAGAGTTGCAACTAGGACACCCACTTTTCCCCATGTGTGTTTGGTCCCATGATCTGATAGGGGACGACCCTATTTCCATATAATTCAAATTCCAGACTACGGGCTGATACTGAGCAGTAAAACTCATCACTGCCCGGGCCCATCGGACTACACATCCAATACAGCAACGCCACCGAGGGATTCACCCTATATACTACTAGTTGAAATCTATACATCTTATAAAACAAAGTTCTCAAAAGCTGTCTGTCTGTATGTGATTGATTTTCTCAAATTCTACTGAACGGAATTTTGTACGATTTTTACTAAAAGATAACGCAATTTTTGAGGAAGGTTTAAGTTAATAGTACATTACGGTTTTATGTATATTGACTGAAGTATAACGATTACTGTGGAATAGGTCGCGTGGATGTAAAAAATCTCGTGGGTCGGGATTTACGCGGGAAAAAAAATATGACACACTGATTTCTACGCGGGCAAAGCCGCGGGCACAGCTAGTTACTAGATATATGTCGAACTTTGATACCTATTTTTGGGATAAACAAGGGATAATCATGTTTATGACTTGCCAAGTAAAACATGGATTTCGACACACGGTTGAACGGGATTGCCAAAGTAATATAGAGGCAATGAATAAAGATGGGTAACATCTGGTCCAAACAGAAAATAACTCGAAAGACGGCTTATAAATCATTGTATTTATGACTCTTACAAGGACACATTTCTACGAGACTATCTATTTTGAGTGTTTTTTAAAGTAGAAGTGACGTTGATAGGCATAAAGTAGTAGGTAGTAGTAGGTATCATTGCAATGTCTATTTCTAAACAGACTTATTATCACAGCACAGCTCCGTCCTTATATAAATAACGTTTATGGATAAGGGGGTAACGATATAGAAATATAATGCGGTAAGAATAAAAATGCAAATATGATACCATGTAGAATGCGGAAAGCCTAGCCGACTCATGTAATAAAAATCAAAATGCCTAATTTTACATAATTCGTATAATATGTGGGTAATAAAAAAACCGGTCGTTCTACGTGTCTACCATTCAACGTGGGTGTGTATTTGATGTGTTAGTTGATTATGTAATACGTAAATGCTTAACTTTACATGGAACGAAACGGGTTGTATTTATTCTCTCACGGCCGATTTTCTCCACACTGCCCCAGTTTAAGCCGGCCCGACCCCTGCAGGTCACAAAAGCGACGCGACGGCGGCCCATTTTGGCTCAGCGTCTGGATCGCTTTGATGTGGATTCCAGTAAACGAAGGTTATATATATTTTTTAAAGTATACAAAAATATGACATAGTTGATAAAACTTGGGATATTGAACAAGTCCTTGATCATGATTTAGACATTCATCATGGGAATTTAGTGACCATTTCATTCCAAAAAAGGACTTTCATGTGCTTGAAAAACCTAATATACATAATACTACTGCTCGCACGATAACCGAGGTCATACACCTCGTGGGTAAAACAGTTTAAAAAAACAATCGTGTAAAACGCACGGTAAACGACATTGACATTGACCGGCGGAGGCGAGCCAAAATACCGACCTCAATCGATAGGACGGACCGAATGGGAACTGGAACGGGCCGGATGGACCAAACTGGGACGACTAATAAAAGAATCCGCGTCGGGATTGATATGGAACAGTCTGTTGTAAGTTATTGAATTACCCCCTTATTCATGGACGTTATTTATCTAAGTACGGAGCATTGCTGTGATAACAAGTCTGTTTCTCAGTGCTGACGGCATGGTAGCCCTCGCAGTGCGTAGACTAAGGGCCGTTGTGATTGGCTAATAATGAGATACAACTTGAATCTAGTTGGCTGTCAGATAAACAAAGCTGAGGAACAGACTTATTACCATAGCAATGTTTCGGTTTTAGATAAATAACGTCTATGAATAAGGGGGTTAGTGTTTTATAGATGACTAGCTGCGCCCGCGACTTCGTATGCGTAAACAGTTTGGCCCCGACGTACCATTTTAATGAAAGAAAGCTGTATATACTGTCCCCAGTTATACTCTGATCACTGATGAAAATGAATCAAGTAGTTTTGGAGGTGTGCGCTAACAAACAATCAGAGAAACAGCCAGAAGCTGATTTCTGTTTTATTACTATATTTTAATCACCTTTTATTATTTATTTTGCCCACAGCTCCGTCCGCGTGAAAGTTTTTCCGGGATAACAAAATAACCTATACCACTCAGGAGTAATGTAGGTTGCTCTTAGTGAAAAAAATTACAAAATCGGTTTAGTAGTTACTGAGATTAACACGTTGAAACAAACAACCTCTTCAGCTTTTAGCGTAGAAATATAGATGAGTTATCTTTCAATGTATGTACAAATTACAGACACATCGCATTCTGCTGTTTCATTATATTACGAATATGATCTTTTTTTATTATTTATTTATCAAACTAAATTATAACATCATTTACAGTTTTATTTTAGTGACCTGTCGTTCGCTACGCCTGCATGAGAGTGTCAGCGACATCCAAAGCCTAGCATTGTGGCACCACATGGCACTGAAGAGCGCTCCTCATCCGAAGGTATTATACGTCATAATGCCCAGTTATTACACTAGATACAATGCCTTTCAATTCGAAATAAATCCGCTAGTGCTACATTATCACAGGTAAAGCATTTGTTTATTTTGTTCCAGTTTTCATTTTATCCTAACTTCTGCTTGCCATTAAATATATTATAATTAATGTGATGTTACATTTGTCTTAGTTGTAGGAGCGCCATTAGGCAGGTGATGTCACATTAACAATATGGCGGACGTAAGCCATGAGATTTTTTGTGGTTTTACCATTTGTATAAATGTTTCCAATCACGTAGGAAAAAAAAATACAAAAATGTATTGTAACGATATTAAACGTTCTGTCCAATTTGTCTACGAATTTGATTGATTTGTGCGAATTTTATATCAAAGCGATGTAGTGACATAAAAAAATTTGAGAAAAATGATTTCACGATATCTCGTTCGGCCGTATCTCATTTGACCGTAACTCGGGGCACGTGGTTAAGGCAAGCCTGTTTTATGAATGCATATATTATAAAATCAAGTTATCAAAGGCATTCGGTTAGGACGCAGTTTTAATACACTTCGTTCGTAATTACATATATAACATTTTTTATTTAAGATATGAATATATTTAATATTATTCGTCCAACTAACGACCTCATAAAATCCATTACGTAAAGGTCGCGGAAATAATATAATTTGATTGAATAATAATTTTAAGAAAAGATAAATATTATTTGAAACCGCTTACTTCCTTACAAAGAATTAAGACTTTTGAACAGAAACTACACATCACAAATTCTTTTTATTCTGTTTCGAATCGTAATGTTTAGACGATTTTAACTCGTAAGCATGTTTTAGTCTAGTGCAATTTACGAAGTCACACGCGGATTCAGAAAACATACGTAATTCTTAGAAAATAAGAAAACGTCCGATTACGTGTGTAAGCATGTTGTTTCTGAGGGATGCTAACAACGTAAACAGCACATGTAAACGCGTCAATGTGCGATGTAGCATCAATTCCACGTATCGCGTCGCCACAACCAGTGGATATTGCATTAAATTCGTATTCAATGCCTAACACCTAATATTTACAATAGTATTTAAAAAAAAAAATAAGACTGAATTTTGGGGGATAATTTTCGGAATTTTTCGCCCGATTTTGAAAAAAAATTTAGCACTATTTTATTAAACACTACTTTCATCTCGGATAGGGCCACGGCTTTTGGCAGCAAAAGGTATAACAATCATTTTTTACATCAAATATTATAATGATAGTATTTTTGTTTTATTGTAATGTAACTAAATTATTAAAAACGATATGGCCTCAAAACTAGGTTCTAAGATTTGTGACCGTAGTCAAAGCAGTGTGACGCAGATGGGAGTCGTAAATGCAGCTAAATCAGATTACATAAGTTTTTCTTTGACATTGGCGTTATAAGTCTTAGCATAGAATGTCTTAGTGTGAGTGCTACAGCAATGGTCAGTACATTCTAATTGACACTTGGGGGGGTAATTCTTATTTGGACAATCGTGACTTAGTGATATGCAAATTTAGCTTGTGGGTGACTAACATAAAAAAGTAAATAGAAAGTAATTAATAAAAAATCATTTTGTAATTAAATACATGGTTAAAAGTTAATAGGAAAAGTCAAAAGAGCAATTTAAGAGCAACGCACATGCTGTTTCCACACATTGGAATGCTTAGTTAGGAAAACACATCACTCGACACTCGTGACGTTAATGTCAAATATTGAAATGGCTGTGTGTGTGTATTAATTAGTATTTACACGTACCCTGACGCCATACATTGGGTGCTGTTCACGTGAGCTAACTGGTAGTGCAAATATGCCTTTACCTAACTAGACAAAAAGGCACATCCAATGAGGTCTTCGTTTTACCATTTCGATTAGAAACGATTTTTTTTATTATATCCATACTTATTTGTATTATGAATGCGAAAGAAATTCTGTTTGTTATGCTTCCATGGCAAAACCATTAAACCGATAGCGATGAAATTTGGTATGGAGATAGTTTGAGACCTTGGGAAGCACGCAGCCTACCTTTAACCCGGGAAAATATGTAGCGGGGCTTTTATCCTGGAAAACATTCACGCGGGCGAGGTCGCGAGCTTAATTTCACGGGAAATGCAAACAGATTTTACTTTTATTTATTTAAAAATTTCATTGACCTGATTTTTTTAAAGATTTAATTGGTGAGTATTTGAACATTGACAAATATCTTACGCGGCTGCTTTCTGAACTCGATAAATTATAGACATATGACACATATGACAACCCCTACATAACTCTAAAATTGCCATTTTAAAAGCACTTAAAAGCCGCTTCACAAAATCAAACGCCAGACATGTGACACACAAGCATTACAATCACCGTACACGACCGACTCGCTGAATCATGCAAAAGTTACTTTTTCAACAGTGACATCATCGATTCAAATCGGTCTATGACTCGATGTTGCATTGGTATACATCTTCAGTGATCGTACTAATAGAATCGATAAATATTTGGGTTCTTCATAATTCAAGTTATGAATATATCTCCCAGCAATGTAAACATGATACTAAATTCCTTATGTTTCAGATAAGAATGGTGTAAGGTAACAATTTGTCGTAGATCAGGAATATTTAAAATGGCTTTTCCAATCCTGGCATAATATAGAGACCCCCACTTCTACTGCATATAGACTATCTTATTTTATGATCAATGCCATTGTCGAGGACATAATTTACCCACCAGACGGGCACACGTATTCATTACCTCAATAATAGTAACATAATGATGTTGTTCAGGATGAACGTCTAAAATTACTGCTCTTACTAGTTACTGAGTATAACTATGTTAGAAATAAACATATAATTTTTACACTGTTTCATCTTATTTGTGTTATATTTGTAGAGTTTGAGGATGTTTGACAAACTCATTCAGTAAGTTTGCATGCATATAATTCTGCAAGTCAAATAATAATAATATCAGCCCTAGGGCCTTATTCTCTATCCCGCACGTTATTTTGACAGTGCGTAACAAGCACGTAACACAACACATCATGTTTAGGACTATAGAAATTTGGCTTACAGAATACCATTCCACGCACATTTCTCGAAGATAACATGACACGGCCGCGTTACGCGTTTACACTATCATACAGAATAAGGGCCCAGTATTATATCCTGTCCCACTGCTGGACAAGGGCCTCCTCTACTACTGAGAGGGATAAGCCCTTAGTCCACCACGCTGTAGTGGGGATTGGTAGACTTCACACACCCTCAAAATTCCTATAGCGAACTTCTCATGTATGCAGGTTTCCTCAGGATGTTTTCCTTCACCGTTAAACCAAATATTCAGTCACCGCAAGTCAAATATTCTGATGTAAATGAAAGTACGTCTTCCGCGTACGGTCATATTGTCAAGACGTAACATAGTGAGTATTTGAATATTTTTTGATGATTAAGGTCAAGGCGACGTCGCGTCGAGACGGCGCGCCTAAACGTGAGAAACTCATTGTTGAAAGCAAGTTGCTGACGAAATACATTGTCTGGCTTTGAACATGCAAGCGACAACGCATCATAATCCGGAATATTCATATACAACATCCGTACTTCTAAGTAGCATCATAAAGTTGACTATTTAAAAATCCTAGATATGTTTTCGCTAGTGGAAATATTTGCCCTGGTATTGAATCTCTCAGTACTTTAAGAATCTTGACTCGTCTATTTCCTAGTTGATATTATTTAATTTGAAAAAAAAAGACATTAGTTCAGTCACAAAACATTAGTGCAGTCCTTTTAAAATTCGATAAAATCTATAACGCATCTCCAAAATCAATTTCAGCAATCCGAAGTCCACATATATTTATAAAATTGTGTCCTAAGTCGACCTTTATTCCAGAATACATAATATTACACTGTTACATGTTGCGTTGGCATACGGAAACACCGCCACGTCCGGGTGCCCCTTAGAAACGCAATCCTTGGTCAATATTGACTATGAACTTGACCTTCGGACCTATTCAATCAAAATTCAAAGTACTTTATACTAACATATTGCGATTGAAGTTGTTTGCTTTGCTCTACCGAGGCTAGTGTTTGTAAAACATTATTTCTTGTAAAAACGTGGTGATGTAGTTTTATAGATGTTAACATTATGGAAGTTAATGTCTATATCGATAGACTTAGGGCCCTATATTGAAATAAAACTATTTTGCGGATTTTATCACGGTTTTTATATTATAATATTTTCCTGACGTTTTAAAGACTTTGCAGCCTTATATCCACTGCTTGTCCGCTGTAGCTCAAACGTTTTTTAATTCGTCTTTTATCTGTTTTTTTTTTATTAATTAATTTTAACTTAATTAATTTAAACAGGTGTTACAAATAACTTGAATGTATTAAACCCCGATAATTATTTTTCCATGTCAAATTTAATTTTTTGATTTAAACATCGGTATTAAAGACCTTTTCGTGGCGTTCAACGAACGACCTTAAAGTGGACGGACGGTGTTTCAGAGACCACCTGGCCGCTCGCCGCTGGCCGACACGCCAACATAAATGGCATGAGACGTGAGACTGCAGCGTTTCGTTTTAGCTCACACGTGTTTTGAGCTATGAATATTTAAGTATTTGCTAATTTAGCTTTTGCCCAATTTTGGCGAACGTGGGACGAAGTCTGCCCACGCGTGGCTAATTATTAGACGAAATTATAATAGTTTTTTAGCTTAATTCGTTAACTATACACAAGTAATAGGTCAGGTTATTATCTTCTTCCATAGAAGAATGAATTATTTTCTCCAAAATATTTTTTGAATGATTGTCAAAATATGTCTAAAAATGTACAGTCGCAACGTCAATCTATTCTTACCGCCTCATGTCAAAATATACTCTGATTAATACAATTACTAACAAAACACTGTAGAGAAGAACACTCCGTTTGTGCATAAAAATACGACCGATTTCATCCTGTTAATGTCCAAAGGGCAAAAACATAGCCAAAAATAAATAAATAAAAAAATGTGTTAATTAAACTACCACAATCGTGTCAATTCCTGTTTCCATTAATCACAAGAACATAGTGGATGTCTTGTGAAAACATTAACATCGCGAATGATATAATAAATGGAGATAACCATGAACATAAATAAAACAATTCAGAGGTATTATAGCAAGAAGCAATCTTGGCAGTCGCGTGATAATGGTTGGTAAAGTTTTAGTATGAAGTAGTAATAAGAACAAATAGACAGAAGCGATAACCAAGGGCCGTATTCTCTTTACGTTATTTTGTCAGTGCGTAACAATCACGTAACGCACCACGTCGCGTTTAAGACAGTAAAAATTGACATACAGAATACCATTTCACGCAAATTGCACTAAGATAACATAACGCGGCAGTGTTGCAAGTTTACAATGTCATACAGCCATTTAAAAGAAGCGATCCCAATCTCAATCTTCAATCCGATTCCGAAAACGAACGAATCAAAATAACTCATTTGTAACCTTGTCAAAAAACCTTTGTTCTGATTGGTCCATTTTTGAGATAGATCGAAACAAGCGATTGGGATCGTAAATCTACTATCTACTGCGTAATACATTGGTGTCTTTGTAGTTGTAAGGCATGGAGACAGCGGACTTCGAGTTCTTAGATACGATTCTTGTCGGGCTATACTTTTTTTATTCTAACACAAGATGTTTGAGATTAAATACTACAGCGGGGGATGCCGTCAGACTTCTAGCCTATTGTAAGATCTAAGTCTAATCTATCCTATAACATGTGTAAAAACGGGCCACCGACACAACATTATAGTATAAGCGCAGAACAATAATACTATGCAAAACATTAACATAAAATTTTCCACATACTTTTTACCTGACTGCGTCAATTATTTATTTTCCAACCAATGAACGCTGCAAAACATGCTCGTTCGCACCAAGATCCTAATACGTTAAACATATTCTAGTTTTTATAAGAGAAATAAAACATCATCTGTTATTCGAAGCATTAACCTACCGCAATAAATAACTATTAAATTATCACATAAAATACCCGACATAAAGTCGGAAATCCCGCGCAAGGCCGTCACGGATGATATTACAAGTGCGTAAGTAACCACGTGTTTTTATAACACACCCGGACAAACGAGGAAGATTGGCTGAGAGGTAAGTGAGATTTCAAGAGGTGCCAATACCTTGTCCCTTTCCTAATAGGGATAATCTAATTTATTTCGCCTGAAGCTCCACCCGCTTGATAAGTTCTACCGGGATAAATATGTCCTTAGTATAAAAAGTTGCCTATAGCACACCTAATGTTACTTCCCATGAGTGAAAAAAATCAAAATCAGTTTAGAAGTTCCTGGGATTAGCGTGTTAAATCAAACAAATACGCAAACTCTTCAGTTTTATGTTAGTGTAGATAGATGTTGCCTTCCTTTATTTCTATTTGATATATTTCGATGAGGGCTAAACAGATCAGTGTTTCCAAAGACTCGTTGAGCTTCACCGCTCAGTAGCAAAAATGTATGCCAATGCCGATCCTGGCTTACAGGAGTTACGGTGGCGAGTGTAAGGGAAGATAGTCCCTATACATACTACATAAAGTAATTGCAAAAGATGGTCCTCTTCGACATGGTCATATCTCTCTCTCCAGCGTAATGACGGAACACACTTTTCAAACATATAGCAAAAAGAATATAAGATTTCTATTACAAATCCAATATACAATCCGGCCATGAGTCTCAATATACAATTATCTAGGCATTCTAGGCAGTTAAATCCGCTATCAATGATGCCTAGATCCATCCAATAGCGATCCGCAACACGCCCATTCGCTCGGTCACGATCGGAACCAATCGGTTATCTACGGAATTGGTTTTCAATTGTGGACGACAATGCAATATGACTGCACATGTCTTGTACTTTTGCTACGGTTGTCAAAATTTTATGAAATAGAAACGAAGATTTTTAATTAGATTCTACAGCATTAATACTCTATGTTTGCGTATTGGTGCTTTGAAACCGGTGGGGTTCTCAGTTCGCTACCTTGGTCGGATATAGCGTAAAAATTAAGTTCGAGACTTGAAGTTTTTACAAAATTTCACATAACGTTAATTTATATTCACAAAACATCACTCATACATTGATCGATAACGAAATGAATCCCATGTAATATCTAAATTAAGGTTCGGCACGTACGGTCAATTTTGAGTTAGATCATAAATACATTTGCAACATGTTAGATAACATCATCCATATCAATGACGGCCATTTACTGCTCAATCACGATATACATAGAGTTCATACTCAATAGGGTACCGGACTCATTTTTGTTCTTTACTATTATCAAATATTTACATAATATAAATTATAACACAGAAGGAATTATTAAAATCCGGTAAAAAATCAACAAGTTATAAGTCTTTGAATTTCGGTGGAAGGGGTAATTAACAAGAAACAGAAAAGAGACGAAATATCCACATGTGACGTCATCGGGAATTTCGACGTGTGCGAAAAAAAGAGATGAAGCGATATCCCCACATCGCGCCCACTTCTGCACATTACAATATTTTAAATATGAATTACTCGCTCATTTTTTTACCAATTGTTATGCAGTTTTCGCAGGAGTGCTTCTTTTTCGTATTATTAACCATTACACATAGAATAATGTACAAAATCAAGCATAGGCCGGTCCCCTATTGTAGATTTTAGCGCTATCAATGCGCGGCACCGGTAATGACCCATTTCATTAGTGCACAATGAACACATAGACTCCACAAAATATTGATTATTAGGTTGATTAAGTACTAGCGAAATGATGCAGACGTCATTCATATTACACGCCATATCGACGGTCCCTACGTAAAGTATCGAATCTGCAAAATTGCATTTCGCAGATGCAATACTTTGCGTAGGGACTGTCGAATATACATCGCTTGTTTAGTGTTTATTACCATGGCGATAAGCACTTCGATCCTTATTGTCTTAAATAAATGTAGTTCATTTTAATAAGGACCGTTTAAATACCGACAGTCCCTACGCAAAGTATCGAATCTGCAAAATGCCATTTTGCAGATTCGATACTATACGTAGGGAACGTCGATATACGTTACGACAAATCAGTACGATTTATTTATTAAAATCCATAGCCCTTAATACTACAGTGATACAATCTGATACACATATCTTAAGACCAATAACGGATTTATATTTTATTTGCACGATTGAATACACTATAGGACGAAGTTTATTTGGTAGCCGAAAGCAGTAAAATTAATACACCCGAGTAAGTCATGAATAAAATAATTCGTAAGCATCCTCAATCTTCAAATTACGCCGATTTGCTTGTAGTTTGAAAGTTCATTAAAATGTCAAGTATTTACAAAATACAATACGATATCTGGATTCGATTTAAATCGTACAGGGGCCTTATTCTCTATCCCGCACGTTATTTTTACAGTGCGTAACAAGCACGTAACACAACGCATCATGTTTAGGACTATAGAAATTTGGCTTACAGAATACCATTCCACGCACATTTCTCGAAGATAACATGACACGGCCGCGTTACGCGTTTACACTATCATACTGAATAAGGGCCCTGTTCGATCTTTTGTTTTCTGAGTAACGAGGTATCCATGGATGAGAAAAATTTCGTGTTTAATGTAAATTTTTAAACAGTGACTTAGATAATTAAAATTGGATTAATAGTTCGACCTACGCAACGGTCCTAACTAAAATATTATAACGTAGATCTCGGTGGCATTGGGTTTGATTTTTCACGTCGTATTTGATTTATTAAGTACATGAGACAAATCTTTTAATATAAGTCGAATTTCAATAATCCGATAAAGTTTGCTTCTGGCGTACTTGGCGATCCGCTGTAAAACTCAAAATTAACACTTCTCTGTTCTCAATACATTGAAGAAACTCTCAGTTAATGATAAATCTAACATCTATTACATTGAAACTAATAAAATAAAATTATTCAAAAGACAAGTTTTGCGAGGTAAGCCAAACACGTGTTTGATATCACCATGTCAAATATGTAAAATAACGTGAATATATAAAATGTAACTTCCAACTAACACAAAGTACACTATCAAAGGTTAAAAAATAATATACATATTTACAGATGATATAAACAGACTATAAACTATTCTCATTATCCTTTTGCCCTGACCTTAATTAATTTGGGATCGACAACCATAAAATGATACTGTTTTAACAACCTTTACAGCTAGGGAAAAACAGATTCTGCTATGCTACTGAAATCATTAAAGAATACAATAAAAAATATATATGCTGAAAGAATTTCCACTTCATGTCATATCACGCACGTAATAGCGGAAGTAGTAGTAAACTACCACGATCATATGTAAATTTGTTATAACAATACGACCATTATGAACATCACGAGTTTATATTATGACGAGTTAGCGATTTGCTAAGACGAGTCATCGTATTACATTACAATATGGGCTACAAATCGTATCAAATGTATATTAAATCCCCAACAATTGTATATGCCGTCACGCGAGACCACTCTAGCATTATGAGAATAGTTTATAGTAATTTTGTACATTGTTTTCACGTGATAGATGAGAACTACAAATGAGGACGCATACCGAGTGGTACACATTAGTGTGCCTTGGGAACTCTCATTTCTTATACAAAAACAAAATCGATCGGAAAGATAGAGACAAATTGGAAAAATACGTATTTATATCAAATTGTAGGATAATTTCTGAATTGATATTACCATTTACAATTGACTAGTTGATATGCATCATTAGTGAATACGTTATGCATTTGTATTAATATACAAACATAATTTATATGAGCAACAATACCGACTGTGCCTAGCGATCTTTATTGATCGGCTAGAACGCGCCTATATTTAAAACGTCCCACTCGATACACTTATCAGATTAATCCATTTTATCAATCCATCCTTTACTCTGACAACATAATGTATCGACAATGATATATTTAACCTGTTCGCATTTCAATATAATCAGTACATATTGTATATTTAATACTAAAAACGTATTCAGGTTTCCGAGACGTAGGTTACGATTTTTCAAAACGATTTATATCGTAGTCAATTCTCATAGCGTGGCCGTATGAGTAAACGTAGGCAAGATTTATATTTGACTTCTATGATACGAGTCTAAATATTGAGTTATGATGAACTCAATACCTATTTCTGCTGATATCGCCCTCTCAGTAATCGCCAACCATCTAATAAAATTATTGGGCACGTGTGTAATTGCATTATAGACAATCCGAGTGTATTGATTAGCTATTGTATTAATAATCGACTCATAATCGATTTGGAACGGGTTAATTGTTTGCAATTAAAAATTCATTTTGAACGCGTGTCGGTCACAAACTATCTACTCTGAAGTAAACTGCATTGACATAATATGGAAATCAATAATGCATATTATTAATTAGGGTAGTTATTGTTTTATTTAGAAAAATAGATTTAGTATTACTGTTTGTAGGAACATATTTCGTCCTTGCATAATCGGAATTCTGTCTCATGAATATCATATCAACTAGAGATTACAAACACCCAAATATAACGTAGAGATAAAAGGAAAGAGCTACTTCAATAAGTCGTTAAATGTTATTTATTGGGGTATTTCCATTAATATATTTCGTTATCGTTCCGATAAATTAGATACAAATCCCGGATATAACGCTCTGGTTAGTGGCAAAATATCACTTTATGTCATAATTGACATACATTTAGTACACAGTTGAAGAGCTCTATTTTAAGATCAGTTTTACGGGTTTTACCCCTTTTTATTTTTGTTTATTTTTACTTCTACCGTGTAGAAGACTTTGCTGCCTTCATGGTCACAAGGCGGACTAATATTCGCGTAGATACAAGGAATCTAAAGAAGACGCTAAATTCATAACAAATTTTACCGCTTTTGGACACTTTGTCAAAAACTGATTATAATAGCGAGAATGATACACGACCTCAATATGCTTCAAATAACCAAAAGCAGAAGTGCAAAATATTACTAAAAACCAAAATACGACCAATCCATGTCATCTCATAGTCTCAGTGTCGAGTATAGAGTTAGTAAAACTCTTGTTAAAAGCTACAAAAACTTGCGGCGCGATGTTTGTACTGCAGCCTTGTACTTTGTGTTATTTGAAAATGTCGTATAGCTTTAAGTTATCATATAGCGCGAATAGTCGAATGAATCCTACGTCGATTTGTCTACAGTACATGTTGCTATATGTTACGTCTAAAAGATGACATAAAAGAAGATAAAACGCCTAACTTCAGACCGGTAGAAGTATCTAACGTAGTACTGGCATATTTATACATTTGATATACACAATCAAACGATAAATTCAAATGAAACGACGATATTCGTACAGACCAAATTACGTTACACACGCAATGCTTTTAAGGGCATGTAAAAACGCGTGAACTTTCGCTTGGAGGCAGACGCGGAATAAAATTAACCCGACACACGTGTGATACGCACTCTGAATATATACGTGTATAACCGTGGTGCGTACGTGAGGACATACGACAATCGTGTCGTATTGTGAATCGTATTGTATGCAGAATCAATACATATTAGTATAGGTAGTATATTATTATGTAATCAATAAATATTGACCTAAATGATATTGCAGAAATGGCGGAGTATATTTCTGGCAACTCTTGTGGATCTTTTTCAAATCTAAAAACATTTTTTTTGTGCACAGCTCAAGTTCATTGCTACTATCTATCGACTCTACGAGTTAATGAGGCGTTATAGCCTTGTATTTCTTAAATATAAACGATCTTTTCAATAAAATAAACCTATCGTTTAATATGTTTAAAAAACAGCTTCTAAGGTTGTTATTGTGTTAAGCATAATTTAAATACAAGCCAAGGCTTAGTCCACGATGTTTGAATGAATGGATGAAGGGTTGAATGAATGAATGAATGAAGAACTTTATTGTATACACCAAATACAGAAAAATTAATACAATTATTATATTGATTGATGTTTGAAAACATTAAAGTTTTACTAGATTATTGTTAACTTTTTTATAAATTTTAATTATTTACCAATTGACGATGTAATTTCTGTGTCTGATGCTATCACTGTTACCTTTGTTATAACTTGAAAAACATATACCACTGTCAACTCCATTCACTCCTGTATGCCTTTTCACCTAGTATATTATAAAATAAAGATTAACAGCATAATATATTGCAATAGTGCACTCACCTTGGCACGCAGATAGAATGATATATGCCGTGATTCCTCAACACGTGGATGAACTCCGGCAGCGTCCGACAGGCGCCCATGATGCTGAACAAGGCCAGCGCGCTGTTCCATATTATAAGGGTCCGTCGGAGCTCAAATCTGGAGACAAAAGAAATGAAGTTGAATAAAATATAAAAGTTAATACATGGATCTTAAAAATCATGTTAAACTGAAAGGTGGTTACTTAATTTTTTAATATAAATATGATATGCAATAAAAAAAAATTATCAAAAAAACGAGACCAGCAAGTCACCAACATGTATGTTTCTGCTACAGAACAGCATCGAAGCCTTAACGTATGCTGGTTTAAAACATTTTAATCGAAGAAGAACCAATTAAATTATCATTTATTGTTGCAGTGACGAATACTACGACATAGTCAATGTCAACTTTACAATTCAAAGTCCTGACTGGTGTTGCTATTATTTATGGGCATCACACTTAGATACCATGAGGCGAGAATTTAGTAGGTATTTGGAAAAAGCCCGAACAATCGACGTGTTTAATGACCGTACGTAATCGATGATTACCAAGGCATGGTGTTTGGTAATACGAGGAAACTAATGATTCAGTCTTATGTACCGTTATGGGTAACTAACAATTGCTTGTGCATTTTACGACACGTGTGCAATGATACTACTGATGATGCCACTATAAAAAGGTAGTTATTAGCTGATTTTCTTAGACTATATTAATTTGTTTCACTTTTATTCTAGCAAGATTTCCATGTATGAAACATATATAAATAGCCAATAAGCCAAGAAGGAAGCATGTACTACATAAAATCGTTGTAAGATCGACAGTAATAATATATAAAGTTACGTAAAACGTAATTTTAAATGAACACATTAGTTTTAAAATAACCATTATGTTTATATTCTACCATACATCAAAAAATTACAAACGTTTATAAAATCGTGAATAATATTATACACTTATGTTTAATCTAGAACTTAATAACGACGGTCCATTTATAACAATCGCTAAGATTGCAGTTAATAACTACGGCCGACACAATGATCGAATAATTATGACTCTATTGAATAAACGCATTGCGGTAACGCTTCATACATGTTTTTCTGTCAATTGTTAATTGTTTTGCTTTATCTAATTATACTTCATTTATGACAGTAAGGTAAAAAATATAATAAAATCTCAAACAAATAATTTCCGTGTCATATTTCTGTGTACAATTTAAATACCTAATGGGACGTTATGTCGTTCTGTTCAAATAAAAGGAAATTAATAGTAATATTAAAGTGGACAAAGGAAATCTCAAGTTGACCAAATGGATAAATATAATTAACATCCTAAATATGACAAAACAAAACAGGAAACACTATTCGCATACTTGTCAGTTCCTGTCATGTCAAAGCCAATTGGTTCGCGTATGCATAATATATACCTATACCTCTAGCCGAATTTCGGCCACGGCGGCCAATTTTAACGTAGATCAGATAGGTATGCACGAGATATTATAGAGCACAAGTGTGTGCGCAATACACAGGTACAGAGAGTTCTGTTCCTTCACACTCATAATTTGGTGAGACGGCAATCCTACACGACTGGACAAATTTCAGGCGCAGGATCAACGGCTTTACATGATTTCCGAAGCACGGAGGATCACCCGCCAACTTCTAATGTTAACTTCTAATAATAAAGAGTATAAGATCAACATAAACTCAATCATATAGGTACTATACAGCAGTAGTTTGTGAGTTTAGATGTTCTTAACAAAAATTAATATTATTTCATTGATTTAACGGTATCTCCGAATGCTATCGTTTATTATTTAGGGAACGGAATCGCGCTGTGTCGTAAACAAAAGCCGTTAAAAAAGGAAAAAAAGGAAAAAAGGTTTTTTTTCTCGAACCTAACATGTGATTTAGGTTCTTAAGAACCAAAGAAATAATTCAAAGTGAATCAATTATTAGTTATTATTGAATCCGCTGTCTTAAATACCGGATAACCGATAAAACTGTAAGGGCATCGAATATCTTGAGACAAAGAAAGACACTGGAGCGAAGGTTATTTAGAAACAATAGGCACCCTTGAATCTGATGCAGCAAGTTTATAGTGTGATGTATAAAGCTTATTCGTTTTTTTTTTCAATGGCTTCGAATGGCAATTCACTACATCCCTTCATGTAAACGTTTGTATACGATAAAATTTTACGAACTTGAGGAAATCAAGGAACTAAGAAATTTCAAGGGCTAATTATAATTAATCTACATAATTATATCAAAACAATTCCATAAATAGCTTTATGGAGCAAAATACAAACGAACCGTACAATACTTTTTATGAACATATTATGACGCACTTCACACGGACTAGAAAATTAGCGGAATATTCCGAAGTTACAAAGATCATATATTCGCTGTTGATTGATAAAATAACAAAAAGTTAAAACAAAAAAAAGGATGTGCAAAAACGTGTATGTAACATCGAAGTAGGAAAAAAGAAGTAACAAAGTTTAAACAATTAACGCGCTTATACCATAAGCGTTAAGAGCAAACATCACGCAGCAATCAAACTCATATTTTTTTCAACAGCATGAAAATAGGAGTAGATCGCACGCAAAATAAGTAGCAATGACGTAGAGAACTAGATTACTAAATACTGACCCTAGACAATGGTATTACTCCGCATTAGTAAGTCAATTAGAGAAGCAGCTCTGCACTGTAGTGCTATAAATAAAACTACAATTGCGATGTTAAGTTAATAAAAAAAATAACTGGATTCTCGGCTTAAGGAACCCGATATTGATGCATAAAATATATAAATAATGCCAAGTATCAAAAAAGATACTTGGCATTAATTGAAAAGCGGCGATAGCCTAGTTGGGTGTGGAACGGACTGCCGAGACGAGTGTCCGCAGGTTCAAATCCCAAGGGCACACACCTCTGACTTTTCTAAAAAGTTATGTGTGTATTCTTTGTGAATTATCGCTTGCTTTAATGGTGAGGGAAAACATCGTGAGGAAACCTGCATAACAGAAAAAATTTTCCATAGGAATTTTCGAGGGTGTGTGAAGTCTACCAATCCGCACTAGGCCAGCGTGGTGGAGTAAGGCCTAATCCCTCTCAGTAGTAGAGGAGGCCCGTGCCCAATAGTGGGACAGTATATAATACAGGGCTGATATTATTACTGTATAAAAAAAAATACCATCTTTCATACTATGGAGGAAACGCGTCCCCAACACTGGAACGATACAAAAAAGCGGTAATTATTTGTAATAACCCACTCAACGCCGACATCGACAATGACCTTAAATCAATTGCATCAATTAGTGTTTACATAGAAAACAGATTCTATAATCGTAATCCCGATATCACGACACATTATTGCATTATCAATCATAATAATGTCACATGTTAATACGTGATTGATAATGTTCAGCAAAATATTGGTTCTCTCAACCTGCATTGTTATGTAAACATTGGAACCTATGCTCATAAGTTTTTAACTAGCAACTACCCCTCAGAGTAAACGTGAAGCACTCGAGAACTTAACTTTCACATACACATACTGAAACGCGCGCATAAAAAGCGCATGTCGGCATTTATAAACATGTGCACAAACCCTAACATCAAACTACTATGTTTACTTTATATGCAAGGTCTATTAAAAATAGAACACACAAACTCGGTCGACCTGTCCATCAACTAGTTGACCGACATAAAATAAACAATGCTTCCTAGTTACGACATGTTTGACAACAAATCCAAAACTGTACTGCTTCATAAACAAGTTGTTTGATTTTACCCATAGTTCGTGTTAACCGGGCTTTAATGTTACCATTCAGGTTTGTAAAGGGATATTTCCACCTCATTAAACGATACCGCCATTACCGTAGTTAGCCTTGTCGACAGATGTTTCTCGAAGATTGAAACATAGCACGTGTTTGTGTTATAAATCCAGTTCTCTCTATGGTTTAATTATAGTGCCATTACGATCAATTTGCCATAACTCCGTCTAATGCTACTTCAGTTCTCGGAACAACTATAGAATAAGTTTAGTTTACGCTTAATATTGAGATACAACAATATTAGCCAATCACAACGGCCCTATGTCTACGCATGCGGTCAGCACTGAAAAACAGACTTGTTATCACAGCTTTGCTCCGTCCTTAGTTAAAAAAACGTCTATGAATAAGGGAGTTAGGGTTTAATAACTAGCAAGTCATGCATTTGCACGAGCAAAAGTAACCTTTCATGCATAGGATCACTCCTTACTACGTACGGATAGGTAAAGGCAACAAGTGGATACACATTTTACCAAACGTATAAAACACATGTATAGGAAGCAAGATTTTTGTTATATGATAGGATATAAAATTATTTACAATTAAATGAGTGCAATAATTCGCATTAACCGATGCACGATGTTTCTTGTTATTGAAGGATATATTACTTAGATTATAAATATAAGAGTGTCTCTAACATTAACATCTAGTTGGCATTGAACACAAACCGCCAGACTAATGCATGGACATTAGTATGAGTATTGACATCGATCGATGTGCAAACAACAATTAATTACCCATAACTCAACGATGACATTTCGCCTCATTACGTATCTGTGAGTTTGAAAACCTCGTTACGTATCAGTATGAAAAGGTTATATAGAATTGTTTGAATAATTGGAAACTATTACTGTCAATTATTAGTATAAAGAAGAAAAGGCTCCATTGATAGAAAACTACAAAAGGACTATCGTGTGTCAGCAATTCTTTATGCCTTTGAAACCAGCGAATTAATGATCGACATGTATTTAAACCATTCTGCTTCGAATAACATTTCAGATTTATTTTTCAATACTCTTGCGATATGGATTTTTGAATATACAATATTTTAAATTAAGAATTATTCACATTTAAAAACATTGCTAAACATTACACAGTGCTCTATTCGAATTGCAAGCCGGCACAACAATCACAACCGACAACTCATCGAAACCAGTTGTACTTGTTTAACTTGCCAACAACAATAAAATGAGAACGGATCTGGTATTACGTTAATCAGCGTAATGATAAGTCATTATGCGTTTTGTCGTTAGATAACAACAAAGTGTCGGTCTTGAACTTGGCGGTAGCGTGTTGTAATCTGTCGACATACATCACGCGACGCACGACTATCGGGGCTTCTCTGTAATAACTCGTAAATATAGTGCAATAGAGCTTAGTATGTTATTATTGTTATTGCACATATTTAAGGGTAAGCTATAAAACTTTGACTTATATGTCAGTTATATATATTGCTAAGAATCATCTGCTTCATGTGTTGTTTTGTTTTGAATTAAGCAAAAATAATATCGATGTATTTTATCATTAATTTTTTTTAAATCCGTAACTTAAATTACTGCTAAATAGATTGTAATATATGCCGCAACTGAACCTATAAGTACAACAAAAATATTTCAACTATTAAATCAATAGCTATTAACTACACTATCGCAAGAAACTAAAGCCATATTTTATGAAGACTACCAGCGCCGTGAGCAATTAAATAAAAATAAAATAAAATAAAATACTTTATTTATCACGTAGGCGAACAAAGTTGCACTTATGATACGTCAAAACAAAGAATAAGAATAATTATTATTTCTATACAACTATTAAAATTACTTATATAACTATGGAGATTTTAAATTAGGGATAAAGTTTATACAAAAGACAAGGTACAAACCGAAGTAACCAGCTCGGACTGGCAAGTAGGGGGAAATAGAAGGGTAACGCGTCGCGATCCTCACCGGCGAGGCATGAGCCCTAACCTAGCTAACCTACCAGCCTTTCACTAGCTACCTAAGTGATGACTACCCGAACAAGAAAGGCAGAAAGAAACTCCGGGCTTTCTTTTTTGTCATCAATTGTTCAGTACTTCTTTTGTATTTTTTTTTTCAAGTCTTTCTTGTACATAGTCACAATAGTTATATAAGCTAATGCACGCACATCACCGTACAATTCTAATATATTTCCTTCTACCTATAACTTGGGGTCCTTCATAAGAAGCGTGAAGAAGTAATTATGCAGGTCGGCATGACTCTGCCGACCGTCCAGAAGTGCTTGTATCTTTGGTCGGTCGGCACTTCGGGCTTTACTTCGCCTAACATCAGGTGCAGTGAAGCCACTTTTTTGGTTTAGGCGGTTAGGCGGTTATGTTGGGGTCACCGTGCTTTACGACCCGGCGTTGAGCCGCCTGGATTTGATGCTGACCTTCGGACGATCGCTGGGCCGAGTCCCTAACCTGTATACAACGCACGGTAAACCAACTAAAAACTCTGCGATGGCCCTCTCCGGCACATTAGGGACGACTGCGGGCTTCCTAAAAGGAGCAGTGAAGCCACTTTGTCGAGCTTCATTAAAACAATAAAAAGAAACAAAACCTGCCTTATAAACAAAATGTTATTTACAAACATCGCGTTTACATAAGTTCCACGTGGTGTACCATCAGCAACGATAACTGAAAGGTGATAGGTTCAGATAACATCCACGCTGTGTTCACCGTGCTCGCGATAGGAAGTGAACCCGCTCACCTCTAGCGTCGGATGTTGCATTCTTATTATAAACGTGCGACATCGTGTAAACATGATCGATAACATAGTTTCAAAAGTAAATAAATCAATTACGTAACGATTCGACATAATGTAATTTCCGTAGAGTTTTGCTAATTTTAGCGATGTAAGCGAAAGTCTTTGATTCTAAGCGGATAATAAATAAATTATTACAACCCAGTCACACAATCTCACCTCTAAAAGATATCAGTGGTGAAGCGTCCATACAACCAGATCCCTACCGACTTGCCTTTTAGATTTATTTACGTTTGTCTTTTTTTGTGTTAATTTGGCTGCGATATGGTAACCAAATCAATGTTTTTGCCTCGGGTTACCATACGAAAAATGTTATCCTTCGCCACTGAAAGATATAAAGATTTCCGTCTCAAATTCGAGAAACTACGAGACACTTCATGGCATTGCTTCAGACATTGCTTGGGTTGCAGATAAAATTCATCAAAAATCTGACGTCGAATACTATTTGTAAATAGAAGTCTGTTAAGTTTGATAATACGTGACTATTTTAACACAGCAATATTGGGAGCCTTCGTTGCACCTCTGCCTACCTCTTCTGGAGTAAAGGCGTAATCTATATTTTTGGTCGGATTGAATTCTACTATATATCCGTGTTTACTACGCGTTATAATAGAGTTCAAGCCGTTGAAATAAAACCAGCAATACTAAATTAAAGTATAACGAGCATTATTACAAGTTTCTCAAGAGTCAATATCCAAAATTTTATGTATTATTAGTATAATAACCTGTTACAGCCGATTACGCACAATGTTACATCGCCGTACTGCTGACCCACGCGGTAAAAACGTGGTGGATTAGAATATATTATACCAACCTATTAGTATTCCTCATAACTTAAATTTAATTTTCTAGTCATTAAAGTTAATTATTCGCGATTATGCGTAAAATCTGTCAAGATATTTCTCAATATCAGCCGACTTTACGATTCTCGTTTTATAAAAAAAAGGCTAGAGTCCAAGGAAGTTAAAACACACAGACATTTAAGCTTGGAAATAGGTTGTTGATAGGACCATTTTAAATAAGGAAATCAATGCTTATAAATGCGAAAATGTCAGTCTTTTACACATGCACGGGTGAACCACTGAATCGAATTCAAAGAAATTTGTTATGAATATAGTATGAGATCCTGAGAAGGACATAGACTACTTCTTATCCCGCGAAAATGTTTATCGAGACTTATATCCCGGATGACTGTTCACGCGGACGGAGCCGAGAGCAAAAACTAGAGTGAAAATAAAATACAATTCATTGTATTAATATCCTATTATAGCAAACAATTAAATAATATTAATATTTAAAGCTGTATTCATTAAATAAGTTACAACATGACCACGATAACGCAGCAAAACTCCATCAATCGTCAATCCGCTTCAAGATGTTTCTGCCGTCATATTTTACCACGTACTACAAAACTATGGAGTTAATTGCCGCCGAGAGGATTTCTGGAGAGATACGACCCGGCGACCTTCATAAAAAGGCGTACTCTCACCTAAAAAGGCCGACAACCAATCTATGTGCCCTCTGGTATTGCAGATGTTCATGGGTGTCGGTCATCACTTCTCATTACGTGAACCGTGTGATCGTTTGCCGCCTATATCAATAAGAAAACCACAAGATAACTTATCATATTGTCTTTTAACTTATGTTTAATATGTGTCTACAATAATGTCCATAGAAAAGTTTTAACTGGAAATATATGACTCCTGTATCGTGTAGCAATTTAATATAGATCTACGCAAAATATTCCATGAAAATTTTAATACCAAACCTCAGTCAGACATTCGTTTTTTGAACAGCTTTGAAGTCGTACATGATCAGTTCAAAACCGCGTTTATGACTATACAATTAAAGTTCAAAATCAAAGTAAGCAAAAAAAAATGGTAACTGAGATTGCGCACGAAACAGGGGTCATTGACACATTGTAATTTACTTGTAATTTGGGGGTCTGCGGTGAACAAACGATTACATCAAATGTCAGATGTGAAATACATATGGGTTCGTACACAACAAGATTTATTACCCGGGTATATTTTTTATTATAATTTCCTTTAAAAGCCATTCCCGCTACACAAGTCCGTAACACTGTAGCAATAAATAGAGCTACATACACGCCAGCGAAATGTATTTAAAAAATCATTATTTCCCATGACAGTAAATAAAAAGTAGCCTATATGTTAATCCAGAATATGGTCGATCCGTGTACAAAATCTTATCTAAATCCATTTACTTTTAAAAACCTTCCAAATATTTCCATTTTTTTTTGCATTTTAATATTAGTATGAGTTAAGATAAGAAGAAAGATCGGCAGTCGCAATTTACTCCGCGGGATAATGTATAACAGCTATTTAGAATATACAATTATGTATCCTATGATATTCAAACATGCTAAATTACTATATTTTTATAGCAATAATACAAACTATTTGTGAATTACACAAAGTCGATTTTAAGGCTCGAAATACTATACGAGTATTATCAAATTAATATTGTAAGCTTATAGACGATTATTTGGATTAATAATTATTAATCAAAATAAAACATGACAAAAAATCTGATCAATTTGTATTTAAATGACACAATCAGGATTATTAATTGTTATTTAGATGTCGGTTGTTTTAATCTAATTAAAAACTAAATTTGTTACACATATGTTGTAACCATGAAAACACTTATAAGTACAAAATAGGTATTTTTATGGTGGCACACAGAATTCACACACCCTCCGAAATTCCTATAGATATAATTTTCAAAATATGCAGGTAATATTCACATGTTTTTGCGCTTCACCGACTTCACAACTAAGCTTCATAATTCACAAAAGATACACACATAATTTATTAGAAAAATCAGAGGTGTGTTGCCCTTTGGGATTTGAACCTGCGGACATTCGTCTCGGCAGTCCGTTCCACAACCAACTAGGCTATCGCCGCTTACTAGGCTATCGCCGCTTATAATTTTTCAAAAATAACTAAATTAATAAGTAATATTTACATGCAAGTTGCGCAAAATCACGACTTCACAACTAAAAGCTTCATGTAACTTTTACAAAAAGATAGCACTATGGGGGAATTCCGTCTAACTAAATACCAATCCACAATACACAAATGAAATTTGGTATTCATATACATTTTGCCCAAAGGTTTCGTACTCACGAACTCTCGTATGCAGTCGACTTAACATCTAACAGACTACACCGGGATTGACCTTAACAAGAACTAAAATATATTTCATGGTGTACACACATAGATGCAAGTACGGAGAAGGCCACGATTCGATGGATTACCTGTTCTCCTTATACCAAGTCCCCCTCCATACAAACCGCTTCGTAAAAAATAATATTTATGTTAATGTACCCATAAGGAAAATCTTCGTAGAAACGTGTATCGAGCTGTATTTACTTAAAACAAATATTTGCATTCAAGCAGAATATTATATTATCGTACAACGTATAAAGTTTAATCTATTTGTGTAAAATTTACATATAAACTGTATATATATCGTCATACAAAGCAATTAAAAAACTATATATACGAAGCTGTAGAAAACATTGTGCTGACAAAAAGAAAATAATTCCCTGATGGTGAGCGCACGAGACTGATCAAAATCACAACACCGAGAGTTTTAAAGCAAAAAGCACTTTCTCGCACTACTCTCGAAACCTAGGCACTTATTCTCTATGCCTGAAAATGATTTTGAAAAGAGAAACACTAGAGTTTCTTGCGCGTTCTTCTCTGGTGAGAACTGCTTTCGGAACTGGTGGTAGAGGTAATATTAGGTTCAAATAACACACGGTCAATAAGTCCCGAGCCTAGTATATAATTTGCGCTGTTACGGATAAATACTACTGATTTTCAAAATTACTGACCTCTATGTAACACATGTCAAAATTTCATAAACTTTTAACAATTTGTAAAAAAGTTACAGTGATTTTAGTGATGCTACTTTGAGTGTCTCTAAAACAATGGACGAAAAATAATTTCGAGTGTTGTTTAAACATTGTTTTCCAATAGGAAAAAATACCGTTGAAACAAAATTGTGGCGCGATAAATGTTATGAGATCTCTGCTCCATCAAAACCAACAGTTAAACGTTGGTTTGCTGAATTTAAACGTGGGCATACAGACACTAATGATGCTGAACGCTCAGGACGTCCAAATGAGGTTGTGATTCCAAATAATATAAAAAAGGTGTACAAAATCGTTTTGGAAGATAGTAAAGTGATGTTACAAGAGATAGCCAACATTCTAAAGATATCAAAAGGCAATGCATTTGTCATTTTGCAGAAACATTTATCCATGAGAAAGCTCTGTTCAAAGTGGGTACCGCGTTTGCTCACCGCTGACCAAAAGCATCAACGCGTTGAAGCCTCAGAGAGCTGTTTGGAGCTTTTGAGGCGAAATAAAACGAAATTTTTCTTGCAATATGTGACAACAGATGAAATCTGGATCCACCACTACATTCCAGAGTCAAAAAGGTAGTCAATTGAATGGACGACAACCGACGAAAGGCGTCCAAAGCGACCAGAAACACAAATGTCACCTGGCAAGGTTATGGCTTCCGTGTTTTTGGTATGTGCAAGTTATAATATTCATTGACTATCTTCAGAATGGAAAATCGATCAATACCGAATATTATATGGCATAACTGGTGCGTCTGAAGCATAAAATCGCGAAGAAACGGCCTCAAATGCAAAAGAAAAAAGTGCTTTTCCATCAAGACAATGTCGGGTCACACAGCGGTCGCCATAATGGCAAAACTGCATGAATTAAAGATTGACATGATGTCTCACCCACCAAATTCTCTAGTTTTGGATCCCAGCTTCTATTACCTGTTTGCTAAACTGCAAAAAAAATGCTTTCCGGAAAAAATTGGCCGAAAGGAGAAGAGATCACTGAAACTGAAGCGTATTTTGAAGGGTTAGACAAATCGTTTTATAGGAAGGGTATAGAAATTTTAGAGAAGCGCTGGATTGATTGTATCACCTTTGAAGGAGACTATCTTGATGAATAAAACGAATTACGTCAAAAAAAAAATTTTTCTTACCTAGGCTCGGGACTTATTGACCGATGTAATATATTATTTCATATGATAATGTAGACTCGTAACACGGGCGTTACTTTTTCTGAATTGAAATTAGCGTTGAATGGTATTCTGTATCTAATTTCTATTGTCGTAAACGCGACGCAAATCGTTACGTGTTTGTCACTTACTGCCAAAATAACGTGAGACATAGAGAAGGCCCATGAGACATTACGTCTCCTGTAATTGGGCTTGTCTAGCATGCATTGGCGGCAGAATTAAACATCTACCTAAACCTAGGCGCATAGTTAGGCATAAAACAATCATAAAAATTAAAACCAAACTTCGTGGTCATGAATAAGTACATAATAAATACCAGCATAATTATGTCAAACGCCGGGCGCCGGGAGAAAATATGCTGTGCGGTGCATTTATATTCAGATGGGATGTAG